>NW_009632399.1:0-3994 GCF_000690535.1 Cariama cristata
GCTCCCCCCTCCCACTACCGGCGCAAACTCCCCCCAGCCACCATAGAGTCTCCACTCGGCGCCAGAGCGCCCCCTCCACAGAGACGCCACATCGTAGGCTAGAGCGTACCGCTGGGAGCAGCGCTCCCCCTGCTGCTGCGGGGGTCTCGCGGGCTGGAGGCAGCAGAAATGCCAGTTTGGGGCTTTTTGGGTGGAAAAACCTGTTGGGATGCAACAGACTCGCTATCAGCACGCCTCAGCCTGCGGAGACACAGCAGGGCGACATTTCAGCCCGGGGCAAGGCACAGCCGTGGCTTCAGGCAGCACCCAAAGCCCTCCCCAGGGGGCACACCCTCACCCCACCAGCCTGAGGAAACACAACAGCCTGCCCCAAGACATGTGAGGGCAGGGGGAAAGCCGTTACTCCAGCTCACAGGAAACCTGCAGCTCTGCTTCTGGCCTACAAGGACCATCTCACTCCTACAACACCTGCCAGAGCCACCCAGAAGCACTTTGGTTACTTACAGTAACAGTGTGCAACTGACAGTGACTCGTTTCAGTTCCAAGGTCACTTTTCCTTTACCAGGGATACAAGTTATTTATGCAGTGTTTCATACATGTAAGGGAGAATAAATGTAACTAGCTCAAATGCAGGTAACACTGTGGTTTTTCTGAGATAGTAAGTGTTGAGTGCCTGACATGCTGATAGCTACAACCTGCTATCATCACCCAGAAAAGATTCCCAAAGCACAGCATGGCCATTATAGGGTTACACGCTTGTTCTCAGGACCCAGTCTGGCTGCCGATGTAAGATTTTTCCTCTCCAGTTCAGCCACCAAGTCTCCCTTGTTATTTTTTTTTTTTCAGAGCCACGTTTCTCCAAGAACTCACAGGGACAGGTTTTTTGAGCCAAATTCTTCTCAGCCCTGCTTCCCCTCTTGGGGTGTAAGCAGCTATTACAAACAGAGCAGCTCCTGTACCCCATTCATATCCCCACAGAGGTCACAACCATGTTTCAGAGGCTTTAAGCACACAGATTAATTCAATTACTTAAAGCAGATAATGATACAAGCTCCCCCAGTGCTCACCTTCCTACCTTCCTTAAAGGCATAACTGTCTTACCATAAGGTCCAAGATTCAGGTTAGATTTTAGCATTTCTCCTCCCTAGTATACTCGAATCTCTGAAACAGCTGAAGCATGTAACTGTTGAAGGGGAAAAAAGAAATGTAATTCAGCTAAGGTCCTTTGTGTAAACTGATGCTTTGAGGAGGCAGATGAATAGTGTGACCTTGAAACCAGCTCTTCTTCTTTCACAAAGAAAATTCAGATGATATGGCAGTGTGTACCCTTGTGTATTTACTGGTAATTTAGTTACACAAACACCATCAATACACTTTAAGCACACTCACCTATACCCATCAGCTTTTCTACATACTGTCTTTCAGGTGCAAAAGAAAGACAAATAGCATTTTCAACAACAGTATGTGCAAAAAACAATGCTTTGTCAGCTCATCTAGAAGTATTTGCTTTACTGGGGCAACACTTGTTGGGAATTTTATATAGACTTGAGCTGTTCAAGGCCATCCTCTCTTATCTAGCTGACTTCATATTAGTTTTCCTCCCCTCCCACCGCCATTTCATATTTGCCTTCTGCTTTATCAGTGAGTGCCCCCATACCTGGGTTAGTACCCTCTTCAACCAATACATCAACTGACCCAAAGAATTCCCCACCACCAGACCAGAACGTAAGAAAAAAAAAAAATAAAGAAATAAAGAAAAATAATAAAGCCACCAGTTTATTTAGAGAAATCTTTTCTTTAATTGTCAGTCTGGAACGTTCTGATGGAAGCAGACTCAAACCGCAGAGGACAGAGTGATGGAAGCCGCAGCCAGGACCACAAGTTGTCACATAGCAAAGAGGATAAGGAATGCCACCATCAAACAGAAGAGACCCATGGCCTCAGACAGGGCAAAGCCCAGGATGGCATAGGAGAAGAGCTGCTGCTTGAGAGATGGATTCCTGTATGTTGTACAAGGTGGGGGGAACAAACCAGACAGAGAAGAGAAAAAAAAATCCACAGTGAGAGAAAAAAAAAAACCTGTATCACAGAAAGCCAGGATTATGGGATTATGTCACATAGGCAACAGATTTTGGGGCACAAACCAGATTTATGGCAGGCAACCACCAGCTAGAATAAGAAAGCCATGATTTTTCCATACTTTTTGTGATGTAGACATCTTGGTGCCTGAAGGCTAGTTTTACCTGCCCTGGTGGTACCAAGCAACAGTTTCTGCTAACTAGTGCTTCGTTTCTTCTAGAGGCAGACAGCTCCACAGAGCAGCTGCATTGTTCAGAAGTAAGTATAGGGTGGATTCAAACAATTCAGGCACTTTCTTATTTATTTTAATAGAATAATGGATTATAACAACGATTTTCTATTCCAAGGAGTACTGCTTCAGTTAAACACAATATCTGCTTATATACATGACACAAGTAGAGCTGGACATACATTCCAGAAAAAGCTCTACCAATCTACTAAATTTAGTGCTAGAAGAAGGGAATAAATTCAAGCCAGCCTGGCATCTTACTTACCTGGCATAGCCAATGATCAAGCTGCCAAACACTGTCCCAATACCTGCTCCTGAACCAGCCACCCCAACCGTGGCAGCACCAGCACCAATGAACTTAGCAGCAGTGTCAATATCCCTGGAAACAGCACTGGTTTGGAACTCACGGCGGGTCAGCTGTGGGTGGGAAACGCCAGCTGGCTGTGGGATACAGAAGAAACATGCTAATGACACTTTTAATCATAAATAGAAAAGTTTAATAAAACACGATCACCATTTATCCTCTACTCAAGGCAGAGCAAGATCAGCCAAGCTTGCTAAGCCATCACCAATCTGGGCCAAAAGCTATGTTCCCATATTAGCCATTCTCTTGATACACAAACTTATTCCTCCACCTCACGAGAAACCAACAAGTATGACAGGCAGCAAGCACAGAAATACAGGACCCAATTTACCACATAAGAGTCTCACCTGTACAGTCTGAACCTCGGGCCTGCTAAAAACAGACACTGAAACTGGTCTGGCCAGAGCCCTGGAACAGCACCGGAACTGAAGCGAAACACAGAGAATTAATGCCTACAATTGCATGCGTCTGTACTAATCCTCAGAAAAGAGCAGGTCTTTTATGAAGAACAGTCTTAAAAGTTTCTGACAACATCTCAGGAATGAAACAAGACTAAAAAGCAAAAGCATATGCAAATGTAGGATATTTCTATTTTAGCCAGTTGGATTAAGCCAATGAGCAACAGTATCACAGACCACACGCTGCAGCACAGTGAGTGCTGTATCCAGTACGGCAGTTTAGTCATTACTACAGTTTCATACATTTTTCTTTCTAATTCATACCTTGAAAGAAAGGGGTGACTGAACATCTCTGTGACAATCAGTTAGCTTATCTTTGGAGAAGCCCTCAGGCCTACCATTCAATGCACATCTACTAAGATGGTAGGTATCACACTCCGGTCACCAGAGGTCACCTTGTTTCCCCTCCTTGTTAAATCCACGGCAAAACAAACCCACACAGTCCCACCTCAGCTATGGGCATCCACGACAGCATTTTGAACCAATCACCATAGAGAAAGACTTCATAATCGTGTATCCCCACTAAGTAGTATTATACTTCTCTGAAGAAAAGCAACTTACCAGAGCTGGAGAGCTAAGGAGAGCCAAAGGAGCCTGCATTTTGCTTAACCTATTACAAATAAAGAGAAAAAGGAAATGGGAATCCCAACAGCATTGCCATCAGCCAACATATCCCCTCGGGACTGACACACAACACGTCTAACTGCAGCCACGTCCCTGAGCTGTGCCCGAGGCTTTTCCCCACCGCCCCCATGCACGGCTCCGTGTCCCCCAGTCACCCTCCCTCCGTTAATCCTCTTTTGGGCCCTTTCTACGGCAGACTCGGAGCTGCGCATTTTTACCCTCCTCAACACGGTCGAAGTC
>NW_009632400.1:0-828 GCF_000690535.1 Cariama cristata
TGGCAGACAAGAAGTGAAAATGAATTATTTTGCAGGCTGGGTACAGAGGCATAAGCAGACTAAGTAAGAATCAAATGGGAAAACCATGGACAACTAGGCACTCCGGATCCCCAGACCAGTCTTATGTGTCTTTATTAGCAGAGAATGAATGCTCATTGGTGCTCGGAGGTCTCTCTGAGCTACTAACTCTAAGGTGTCAAAAGACAGGAATCATAGAATCATTCGGGCTGGAAGGGACCTTCAGAGGTCATCTAGTCCAACCACCCTGCAGTGAGCAGGGACATCTCCAACTAGATAAGGTTGCTCAGAGCCCCATCCAGCCTGACCTTGAATGCCTCCTGGGATGGGGCTTCCACCACCTCTCTGGGCAACCTGTTCCAGTGCTTCACCACTCTCATTGTAAAAAATTTTTTCCTTATGTCAAGTCTAAAGAAGTATTTTGTACCACAAAGGTTGCCAGACACTGGAACAGGTTGCCCGGATAGCATGCGGGGATCTCCACCCACAGAGACTGTCAAAACTTGACTGGACAAGCCCCTCAGCAACCTGATCTAAGTTTGCCCATTAGGAGCAGAGGGTTGGACTACACAACCTTCAGAGTCCCTCCCAACATAAATGATCCTGTGAATCTCTCCTTACAATTTTCCGTGTGTTTATTCAGGCAGTGATGATCAGTCCTGCTTTTTAAAATACAAAAGAGAAGAAGACAAGATCTCCTTCCAATAAAGCTGAACGCGGAGTAGAGGGGCAGAATTACCTCCCTCGACCTGCTGGCCACACTTCTCTTTATACAGCCCAAGATGCGGTTGGCCTTCTGAGCTGTGATTG
>NW_009632401.1:0-1339 GCF_000690535.1 Cariama cristata
CGCGGTCGCTGCCCCCGGCACCACCCGCCCGCCCGCCGCCCCCGTGAGGTGGGTGCAGGTGCACGCCGTCGCCATTCTCTCCTGGCTGCCCTGTCCTGCAGGGTCGCCGTGCCCCGGGGATCAGAGCCTGAGGGCTTGGGGTTTCTGCCTTTGAAATCAAAAATCCGGCAGTAGGGCTTGGAGGGTTCAAAAGCCAGCCTCGGCTCGGCCCCTGTCAAATGCAACAATGCCTTGGCGCTGGGCACTAGGCGTTGCACATCTCCATGGCTTGGGTATACTGCAAAAATTTTCAGTAAGTTGGGGAGGGGAATATGCAAGCCTCCAAATCCACCTTTTGGAAGTGATGTTCACACTGTATTTTCTTTGCCCAGACCTCACCTTTAGCATTCTGTCGCTGAGTATTGAAAATAACCCACTGTGCAAAAAGCAAAACGGATACCCCTTCTGTTGAAAATCGCTATCCCAAGAAGAAATGTTTTCAGAGGAACCCTCTTCCCAGGTTAACTGTTGGCGTATTACCTTCCCATGCTCCCGGATGTTCTCTAGTACTGTATTTTAAAGTGCTCCGAACTTCCATGGAAGAGGGTGGGAAGGGTGAATTTGGGTGATTTAGCTGGTGTCATGTTGTGCTGATGCTGTTTCCTCTGGTGGTGCTTGCTGCTGTCATGTTGTGAACCACTTTTTAGCATGAATTCTTAAATTAGCTTGTGGGGTATCATGGAGTGCAAGCACTTCACCAATTTGATTCACACGTACCACTCTTAACTCCCAACACCCCCAAGTTTTCTGATGTAGTTTTAAAGTTACTGTAATGTCTCCTTATCTGTCTGTTTAAAGCGTGTGCAAGTGTCGCTGGCCTTCCTCTTTATAACTGAAAACTGTATGTAGTACAAAGAGTAATACAGTAGCTGGATTCATGATCTGAGTAATTTTAAGAGTGTCATGTGTTCTGGCAGTCCTTGCCAGGATCTGCCTTCTCTCTGTCTCTTTGTAGGTGCATGTATTTTGCAATGAGGAAACAAGTATCTTGCCTCTTTTGCATTATTAATTGAGATGGGGGTGGAATAGAGAGTTGATTAGCTGCAGAATTCTAAGTAATGGCTTGGAGGAAAGAAAAATGGCAAAAAGCTTCCTGAATGCAATGGCAGCCTTCTCTTCCTCCTCCTCCTCTGCTGCAATCCTTACCTGACCCTGATGCTGCAGCAGAGAGCTGGTCTGCTACTGCTTCTCCTGAATGTGTGCAGAGCAGGTAGGAGGGAGCAGAATGAAATTGTGCTTCACAGGTCACTGGCAGGTTGCACAAGTTGCTAAGTTGCTGTCATCTTCTCCGCCCCCCCGC
>NW_009632401.1:1370-13528 GCF_000690535.1 Cariama cristata
TTTCTGTTTATTTTTTTGGTAGCTGTGTTAACCTCAGTTTCTAAAAGTTTAACTTCATTTACATTTAAGACAGTCAAAGCAAACTTTCATTAATTTCTCCAGGAGAAGATTTTAGATTGTATTTTGTAAGATGCTTTTGGATACTTGTCTAATAAATTTTAGTTTTGTTCCTTGGCGGGAGGGGGGGAAGCATAGCTAATTTTTTTTCTTTATTTTTTTTTTTTCCCCATGTCTTTCTGACTGCGCAACTTTTTTTCACAATCTAGATCACTTGGAGATAATTCCAGGTACTAGTTCAGTCTAAAAAGGACCTTATTACAGGATTATAGGATCACTAATGACACTTAAGATTGAAATGTTCAGTCAGTGTATTCTTTAATTAGAATCAGCAGTATGATAGGTGTGTGCGCTTTATAAAGGACATATTTGCATTCATTCTAAATCCCAAGCTGCAATTTTGCAACTTCTTTGTATTTATCTGATAATTTATGACTTGAGTAAAGGGGCAAGCCTTGACTAGAGACAGCTTTTCATGTTTTCAAGGTAATGTATTGTACTTAAGCCTCCGAATGCTTATGTTCTGCAGCTCTTCAGTAGCAGACTTGTTAACAGACTTGGTCAGTAATAAAGTGCAATCAGACTTTCTCAAATGTTTTTATTTTCAAAATAAGATACTGTAGAGTGTAGAGGTTGAAATACGACACAGAAAGAGCTTAATGTCTGTTGCTGTAAAACTTGGAAGTGGTCCTGTGCACCTAACAGTCCGGAAAATCTAATCTGTGATTGGATGGGTAGTGTTGAGGGTTTGATTAGAAGTTATTTAATTATGAGGGGAGGAAAACTAATAAATAGACATGAATGCTTGCTACTAATTTATAATCAGTCTTAAAAATTGGTATTTTCTCAAAATCTGTTTTGGTAAGCACCATGCTTTTTGTATTAAATGATGTATGACCACCTTTTTGTGATTTTGGTGAGATTAAGTTCTAAACTTAGAAACCTGAATGCCATTTTGAACTGTGTCCCCTCTTATGTGGAATCTGGAAAGTTTGTTTCTAAAGCAGTTTGTTTTGTCTTTATCCAGTCACTCAGCATGTATATGTATATATCTCTGTATTGCCAATCTTGGATCAGTCTGTCTTAACTTGATTTATGAAAGTTCTCTTTAACTTACAGCTCCAGGATCACTAAGCTAAATTGATATTGCTGGCAAAGATGTTTGTTAGTAAGAGGTTATTCTAAATCTTATGTATGGTAAACCTTGTCGTATAGTTTGTAGAGGTCGGGGTGCTACACTTTCAATTACATACACAGTCAAAGTGGCAGAATAACAGAGACTCTAGGTTGTGTTTACACTTCCTAAACTTAGATCGAATGAGCTTTGCATGGTTTCCTAAAGCAGAATGAACTTAGATTCTATTGGAAGATGTGAGTTTAAGATGTCTTTGTTTTCCTCTTGAAATATCCTGTCCTGTGTGTTGGAAACTCTATGCTCCAGCTGATACACTCAACTAGTGTTGATTTAGTAGGCGCTAGTATGCAGGAGGTTGTGTTACACATAGAGAGTTTTACATAAAGAAGTAAAAATGTAGTTCTGAATGTATATTACTGTGAAATTCCTGTACCAAGCAGCAGACTTTACATGAAGATACAGGTTTATGCTCACCTTTTGCCACAGTCACTGGCCAATAAAAATAAAAATTCCTGTAACCTGCAAGTTATATGATTTGTACTGAAATGTTCAGTGGTGTCCAGGTGCTTGGAACAGACCCTGCGCTGTGTATTCTGGAATTTAATGGAAGTGATGTGGTTGCTTGTAAGAAATTTAATACAACAGTACTGCAATAGGCTTAAAAATGAGGCAAGTTCATCTGACTCAGCAAATGCCGTGTTCAACATTTAATTAAATACTGTCTTCCTGAAGACTCATAGTAGAACAGCCTAACTAAATAACTTTTAAACTTAAAAGTAGCTTTCTAGGAATCTGGGGCTTTGTATGTATCTACAGAGAACTTCGGAATCTATAGGCGGAACATATAAAATAGTCTCATGTGAGTGAGCCTGCACTATATATAGAGTTCTGCTTTGTTGTATTATTGTATTTTCAGTGTCAGAGTTGTGAGAGAATTTGTAGGATTCATAATACCACGGAAACTTTTTGCCTCCTTATATTTGTCTGCATTTTGCAGCCACAGTGTTACTTTGGAATTGTCTGAAAACAGTGAATATAAACAATGCTGTTAAAAATGGCTTTTGCTAGCTGGATTAAATTAAAATGTCTGTTTACAGAACAAGTTACTGTTTCATTACAAATACTTGAAATACACAGAACTATTATCAAATATAACTTGCATGAGTATAGACTGGAAGCGAGAAACTGGAGCCAATCTGTGTAGATCACTAGGATTCAGTATGAGAGCCAATTAAACATTCAGGCCCTGCATTTGTATCAGGAATGTGTCTTTTCATTCTGGCAATCAGTTGAATGGTCATATTTATAAATCTGAAAATGCTTAAGCTTCAATCAAACCTAAAGAATGACAAATTCATAAAATGAATTGATTAATATTTCTAATATTTGGGTATAGAATAATTTTATATTCCGAATCAACCAGCTGCTCTTTTGTTACTATTCCTGTTGTATAGGTATAATAATGTGTGAAACATGATCTGGTCTTTAAATATAAAGATACTTTTGAGAGGGTAGAGAGAGGGGAAGGTATGAGACCAAAAGTGGGTTTTGTACTCATTCTCTTCACAGTTGCAGAGGAATCTTTTTAACAAGTTGAAAATAATGTAGATTACTGCATCAATTCAGGTTTTTTCCTATTTATAATTTACTCAAGTTTTAAACATGATTGAAATGCAAGATGACTTGAATAAATGAATAAAAATGAGGTCCAAGACTTGTGTAATAATAGATATTATTGTTAGTTATAGGCTGCTTGCCATAGCTTCATAAATGTAGTTTTAAATTAACTCAATTTTAGATTTTACTGTGAAACTGATGAGTCTTCTACTTTACAACACAACCTATTTATTGAGAATGAAGATTTTCCTCTTCTGATTTTTATATATTTTCCTTTGATTTGAAGTAATTATACAATTCTGTTAATGCCTTCAGAAGTTCTTCCTTGCATTTCATGGCAGAAAAAACTAATACCTTAAATATGTTTGTTTATTCATTAGGTGACTACTGTCTTAGTTTAATTTATGTGGCTTTTCTCATTTTTACTTTTTTTCATATATTGTCCTGCAAAATGACTAAACTCCTGATCAAGATGTTCTTTAAGGCTTCTTACATAAGTTCTTGTAGCTACTGAATTTTCTATTGGAGAATAATAAGTAAAGAAAATTGTTTGTTAAACTGTGAGTCACTGAAACATATTTTGTCAATGTGATCTCTTTATATGTTTTCATGCGGACAGCGTATTTCTGTGAAAATGCCTCCTGTTGCTTCATTTTCATTTCTGTTCTGAAGAGTTTATATAAAAAATGCATGCGTCTCTACTGCACACCTTAGAATGAGAAGTGCCTTTGTGATTCCTTTCTGTATTGTAGGGTACCTAGGTATTCATGAAGTGTATAATACTAGTAACTCAGTTCTGATACTTTTTTTTTTTTATTTTTCTGAGTTGTATAATCAACATATGGCATGGCACTTACAGACAGTGTACTGTAAGAAATGGCAGTGGTTAATAATCTGACTTTCATTGGTTGGGGAATCTTTTTGATTGTTTTTGTTTTAGTGCATGTATAATTCATGCACATAGTAATTTTCTTATACCAGTGGATCTAGAAATGATATGTAGGCAGTTTGTTTTAGAGAATATTTTCAGAACTCTGGCTGAATGGAAATTGTCCAGCAAGTCAGTAGTGGGTTAAGTGTTGAGGTGATGGAATTTAGGAAAACTAAATTCCACAGAATGTTATGAGAAGTGGAAGGATTTAAAGATGACTTATTTGGTGTGGGGTGGGAATTGGTGAACACTTCATATAATATATCACAACAATTTTTGCATACTGTAGCATTTACAGTATGAATGCATGTCAGAATGCATTCTGTTTCTTTTTACTACTTCAGCATTAACTGTATTCTTTCCCTGCCTATTCTTTTTTCTTTTAAGGTTGCAACAAACTTTTCCTGTAAGGTTGTACCAGTATCGTCACGAAATAATCCTTTCTACCTTTCCATAACGGTAAAGTAACTGGAAGTTTCAGTCAGCGGATACTTCCCTGCCTTTTCCAGCTCTTCAGGATGGATATTTTTGAGGTGCATCCAAGCAGTGTGTGGAATCATTTGCTTTGTGTTTGAGGTGTGAACAACCTCTGAAAGATCTGCTAAAAGGATAAGGAGGAACCTCTATGGGTAACCCTTGGCTGGAAACAATTACTGGTCAACCATGGTAAAACTTGCCAACCCTCTTTATACGGAGTGGATTCTTGAAGCTATACAAAAAGTTAAAAAGCAAAAGCAAAGGCCCTCTGAAGAGAGAATATGTCATGCTGTTTGTGCTTCCCATGGATTAGATAAGAAGACTGTTTCGGAACAGTTGGAACTTAGTGTTCAAGATGGTTCTATTCTTAAGGTTACCAACAAAGGCCTTGCATCCTACAAGGACCCAGATAATCCCGGACGGTTTTCATCTGTTAAACCTGGCACTATTCCTAAATCTGTTAAGGGATCTAGAGGAGCTTGTAATGAGCTTCGTAATGTGGATTGGAATAAACTCTTGAGAAGAGCAATTGAAGGGCTTCACGAGCCAAATGGCTCCTCCCTGAAAAACATAGAGAAGTATTTGAGGAGTCAAAATGACCTAGCAAATATTTTTAACAATCCTGCTTTTCAGCAGAGGTTGCGTCTGGGGGCCAAACGTGCTGTGAACAATGGGAGATTACTGAAGGATGGACCTCAGTATAGAGTGAATTATGGTGGTTTGGAAAGCAAAGGAGCTCCAAAGTACTCCAGCACTTTCCCAGCTTCACTTCCACCTGTCAGCCTTCTACCCCATGAAAAAGACCAGGTAAGTCTGAAAAGTAAGAGCAAATGTAGAAATGCAAAAATTATTCTTATTATTCTTTGTTTATTTATCTCATGCAAAAATAATGATTCTTCTTGTTCTTTATTTGCCCGTTTATATAACTGAGGATGCATGTCAAACATCCATGTAGAATCAGTTTTGGTAAGTGAAATTTACTTAGCTCCCGATGTCCTACCATTCTGCGTTGCATACTTTGCTTTTTGGATTTTCGGTAGATAAACAGAGCAGCAGGGAAGAGTACAGGTGTATGCTGTCTTCTAGGTGTGAGGTTGTTCTGTCTTGCTTGGCAGACTGGTATTACTGAAATCTGTAATGTGATTTGATTATGGCCTTTTACCTTCATTTTACGCCTGAAACTACTGATCTTCTAGTTTGAACACCACCTGAAATACTACCAATAGAACTATTGATATTTAAGACTGTTAGAGTTATTATTTTAATAAATAATAACTATTATTTAGATATTTGTATGTAGATTCTTAGCTTTGAAATTACAGTTAATAGGAACTGGAGTTAATGTGACTGTTCTAGGAGTATAAGTGAAGGTGTCAGAGTGACAGGCTGAGCTAAACTGCAGAATCCTCCTGTTTCAGTTTTGTTGGACTTCTTACATGAGTTTGTTTTTGCTATTACTTGGGCCTTGTTTTCAGGTTAATTATTCACAGGGTTTAAGCTTTGAGGGAGAAGGGGGTGTCAATTAGTGTTTTGTTTATGAAAGGATAGTGTCAAAAACATGTCTGTAGGCATTCTTTGATCGTTCCCCATGTAGTATGGTGAAGTGTGTTTTGGATTTTCAGTGTTCTTGGAAAAAAAAAAAAGCAGCTACCTGTTCTACTTGAATTGAGTAACTTACAAGTAGTCTAAGTTGGTGGTTTGTTTGGTTTGGGTTTTTTTTGTTTTGTATTTAGGTTTTTTTCACTTCTTGATGGTAAGGTTTGGTGGCAGTTCTTTTGGCATGGAATAATTCAGACAATTTTGCCATTGTAGAGGTGTCAGTGTCTCCTTCTAGAAACCGCATGATGGCTTTCACTCGCCTTCTTCCTTCAGCTGATTGTAAGGCGCTGGAGGATGCAGAGTAGAAAGTGGCTTGTGTTAGAAATACTTCTTGAATTTTACAAGAACAGTTGTTTCTGGAATTGTCAGAGGTGACACTACAGATGTTGGTAGCTGTAGTTTGATTTTTGTGAACTTCTCTAAATGTATGTTAAATATGATTGGTTTTATATGTGAGTATCTATCTATTTCTATCAAATTGGACTTTTCAGGTATTTGAAGGATGCATGGAGCTTCATGCTTAATAATCAGAATGGAAATTCTGAAGTGTTTCTTACTGTGCGGTTACTGCTTTAACCATACACTATAAAGATTTAATTACTTGTAGCAATAAAGCTGTTTAAGTACTTTCAGAGATTCTGCTGTAATTCTGATACTCTAGTGGCATGAAAAATTTGAAGGCTGGAGTACTGAGCAACCAAAACAGTGTAATACTATGATGCCTTACGTGAATTCTGTAGAAACAAAAGTCTCCTTTGTTAGGCTACCTGCTGGTACTGGAGTCCATTGCAAGGAATGTTAGTTGGGTCATGGTGCTGAAAAAGCCATTACTGCCATGTGAAAATACTGATATAAGGATAAAATCTGTCCTTCAGTAGTCAGACAAACAAATCTGTTCTCTAGCAAGTGCTTTGGCAAGAAATAAGCTTTCATTTGGGTGCCTCGGAATTAGCAGTGTGACTTGTGTGTTTAAAAACTGTTCAACATACACTTTTTCCTGACAAAAACAGTTTTGATGTGAGGTTGGCGAATCAGTAGTTGCATGTCAGTGTAGTGCACTGCTTAGTTGTACTAGTTGTGGCACAGGTTACTGGGCAAATATATATAGACTTGGCTTAAATATGGGATTTTTGCTGGTCTTCAAGCTGTGCGGCTTTAAATACACTTAAAGGACTGTTCTGAAAGTGACTGTACATAGGTGTCTCTATTATTGGGATGTGACTGCATGTTGATTTGAAATTGATGGTAATTAATGAATAAGCAGAATGACACTGCAGGAAAACTGTTAGGCTATTTTTATTGAAAGTATTTAAGTGGCAGTGTGGGGCATGTCAAGGTTATTGACTGAATTTTATACAATAAAATGTAGACAACTGGCATCTCTCAGGAATGGCTGGTCTTTGAAGAGTGGTGTATTTTAAAGTTTCTTTACTTGTTTATATAGCTAGCACAAGTACAAGCTGCTTTTTTGTTTGGGTGGCTCTTTTTGTTTGTTCGGGTTTTTTTTGTTTTTAAATACTAGAGGTTAAGTTCAAGTATCTCTTCTGGTGACTTTCCTTGAGGAGAAGAAAGAACAGGAGGATGTGCGGAAATCTGTTTAGATGACTGTGGAAGTTTGAGTAATTTTGAATTTTTTTTTTTTTTTAATGCATAATTAAGATCTAATCAGGATGAGACAGTTAAAAGAGTGCATTAGAAGTGCATCACAGCTCTGGCAATCTGAACTTTCACAGTCATAGTACCAAATGCAGATACTGAACCTTTCTTCTTAGGTGAGTAAAAGGTGTTTAGAGGACATGTAGTACTGCCTTTTTACTTTTTGTTTTTTCCTTCTCCACCTTCCACTCCCCACCCGTGCCAGGCATCAGAGTGCCTAGTGCACTGAGAAGACAGATACTGTTGGAATGCAGTGCTGCTGAAATTAGTTTTGCAGACCTGAAGCCTTGACTATGTTACGGGGGTGTTGAGTGTTTTGCATTTGATGAAATACTTGTGCAGAACAGGGAGCTAGAAGTGCTAAATTTTCCTCTTGGTGGTGATGATACGGAGCTGCTTTTCTTGTCTTCATATTAACTGGGTGATCCAATGCAATTAGATATAGTCCTCTTGTTTCATTAGATGTAGAAATAGCTGCAGTTAGTTACAGTGGAATAGCTTGTATTGCCGTGTTTCATCCTGTTATGCATAGGCCTGGAAGGAAATGTCTGTGTAAAAATGGTATGTTTCCTTCAAGTGTTATCCTGACTCTCTGGATTTGAGCAAAGGTGTGTCAACTCTGAGTTACAGGAAGAGGAGGTATACCATGCAGCTGTTCAAATGTTCTCTTCCTCTACCCCTTTCTGTCCCCTGATGTGTGTGGAAGGTTTCTTTTTCACTTCTGTATGAAGAGATGCAAGCATAAGGCTCATAGGAAGGACAGATTCCATTGGAAGGTCAGTAGCTGTCGTCAGCTAGACGGTGTCTAGGCTGTACATCATATAAAGTGTAAGTAGTAGTATCTTACATTTCAAAAAGGACACCCCAGCTATCCTGAATATTCTGGTGGTTACATTAAGGTAGATGCTTACTTGATGTGGACAGGTAGCTTGAATCAAAAGATGCCTGTTTTGAAGTGTTAAATTGGTGTGTTAAAAGGACCAGCCTTAACAATGAAGGGAAACTGAAAACAGTGGTGTCCTTTAGGATGAAGACCTGTAATGTTTTTTTCTTTCCTGCAAATAAAAACCGAAAACCACACACATGAGGAAACAGAAAAAGAAGGAAATTTATTGCTCAGTAGTTTGATCTTGTGCACTTCACTATATTGCAGTGCATAGTTAGTTTTAACAATTTAACTGCTCTTATGTGTTCTTCCTTATGTTCAGTGTCTTGCATAGATATTTCTCTCTTGCACTTCACACCTTCTCTCACCCAGCATCTTCTGAAAAGGGCTGTATGAGTATGTTAATCAGAAAATGCAGTGTAAAAACTGATAACTTAGAAGGAAAGGGTGTGAACAGAGAGGAAAATCAACCTGAACATGTTGAGTGATACTTAGCTTTTCGGTAAGCCTTTGATATATTAAAATACACTCATAGAAATGCAGCAATACAGTGATATTTAAAAGTTATGGTTAGTCTTTAAATGGGTGTTTAATTTATCTTTAATGGTGTCAGTTGTAGAATGGCACTATTGGTAGTGTTTTCTGTGTGCGTGCACATGCGTGTGCTGTGTTGTTCCTTGTTTTCTTTGTCCCTCGAACAAGCACTAAGAAGGATCTGCAATTTGAGAACTGCATGAAACCTACTACGTCTTAGGAGTTAGCTTTCTCCTGAGCACAAGTGCTATGTGACTATAAACCTGAAGAAGCAGATGTTTGCAGGCTGTCGACAGCTCTTTATTTACTTATTTTAAAACATAATTTAAAAGGATAAATCTAGCTTTAAAAGGTGAAGAGGCAATGGCCATTGTAGCATTTTCAGAGGATTGTGGGAATGTGTAGTGTATCTCGGTGGTTACGTCTTTGCTATGTTCAGAATAATTACTACTTAAAGTACACTTCGAAAGATGCAGTGCAAATGGAGATGACTTGATCCATATTGTGTTTTCTTGGTTCTCCTGAACACTCTCTTGAACAGCTCAGCAACTGTTATTCCCATCTGATTCTTGGCATTGAAATTTTGTTAATCCCCGTTTCACTTTCAGTTTGTCTTTCTAAGCTAACTTTCATGCGGAACCAAACTTGTTTTATTAATTTTTCATACTCTGAACTCCTATCTAATTTTGTTTTCACTGGCCTACGTACTTTTAGCTTTTCAAAGTGTAACTTGGCATGGATTGAATTTCAGTTTTCTGGTATGTAGCTTGTGCCAGTGCAGACACTGGGTGTTCCTCCTTCTGTCTTTCAGGCAAAGGGCCAATCTATAGTGAATTGCTTTTTTGGCATCCAGGCTCCTCCCTGCTCAGTTTTTCAGCTTCCTGCCTTCCTGTGGGTTGGCTGAGATTTCTTTGCTTGCTCTACCTTGTTCTGTCTGGCCTCCAGACTTTCCACTGAGCAGAAACTGAAAAGTTAGGCAGAAAGGAAGTGCCACACGGTGTATCTTAATAGATTTACACTTAAGGGGATATTCATAATGCCTAACTTTGGACTTAGCCTTACATGGAGTCTGTGCTTCTGAGGGTGAGTCTGAGCACCAAAATGCAGTTATAGGTAAGTTTCTGCAAGAGAGTGTCTGCAGTGCTACAATTGAAGAGACTGTGGATGGGGGTATGAAAAAAGAAAAATGAGATCTAGGCTTGAACATCATCAGTCCGTAAAATACTGTTGTCTTTAGAGACAACTGGGGTTTGTCCCGGAGCAACCTGTAACATCTTCACGGTGACAAAAGACTGAGGAATGTTAGCTTTACTTGACAAACACCAGCTCTCATATTTATGCTTCTCATTAGCCCAGTTCAAGAGTTACCTTTATTTCTTGGAAGGATGGCCTGCAGTGCAGGGCGTGTGGCTCTCGTCCTTGAAGTTCTGGGATGACTACTAGGTGCTGCTGCTCTCTCATTTCTCTGCTGTCCCTGCAGCTTCTGAAATGCTAAACGTACCAACTCCATGCGTAAGCCAAGTGAACAGTTACAAATTGATCCTGTTCACACTTGAGATACTGGACCTTAGCAGAAATTGAAGAACGACTTACCCCATCTTAGGAGCATGTAAAACTGAAGTGGAAAAGTCTTGTCATTGCATATTGTGGAGAAGCAGCTCCTACCACTGTAGATAGATGTGTTGGGCGTTTGGGGCTTTTTTGTATTTTATGATTCAGCACCTTTGGATCAAACCAAGAAACGCACTTGTAGGAGTTTTCTTGAATTATATGGTGGGAGGGAAATTAAAAAGTGCTATTTCCTAAGTTGGGTTGGTCTGCTCCTGCATGAGGCGGGTGGCGGGGAGGTTGGGTTCCAATTTCTGATGTCAGTGACCTGGTTACTGCAAACAGGTCATCTGTTTGTGGTTTCCTGTAGAACCATCAGGGAAGACCCTACTCTTCCTCTTTTCCCCAACCTGGATATTTTGGAACGTAATTCTGCATGATGTGCTCATGGTTCTTGTTTACTGCAGGAGTGATTCTGAACCTTATACTGCAAGCTGTTTAATCCTAAGGCTTGCTAAAATTTTATTCTCTTGGTAGTTTCTCTTCAAAACTAGTTGGTGTGTTGTACTGTGGTGAGTCCTGTATTGAAACTGACAACGAGACGGCAAAGAAATCCTGTAGTTTCAGCAGTTCTGTTTGTGTTTGTTCATCTGTGTTACTTTCTGTGAACTCCCCTGTCTTAACTGGGAGTGATACTTGATTTCTAAACTACAGTTAGAGGTTTTACTCTGCATTTTTCCTCTAAGATTAATTTTTCTTTAACTACTCAGTACATTGATATCTCCTTTGTCGAGATTCCTTCTAGAACACAGAAATATCAAAGTCTGCCTTAGAGATAAAGAGAACTACCTTGCATATTTTCTCAGTGCTGTGTCCTTACCTATCTTAAGTGTCTTTCCTCTTCTGTGTTCGATAATCACGATAGTCATGACTCTTGGGTGTTTTTTCTGTGGCAGTTGAAATGTGATAACAATTCCATATTGTTTCTTGTTGTTGCAGGAACTTGGTTATAAAACAGATGATGAAAAACCTCGATAACTTGCAGTTGAGGTTGTCTGCTATTTTTTGACAGGTGATTTTTTTTTTTCTCTCTCCTCGAGAAGGATCCCCAGGTGTAGATCAAGCGCTAATCAACCATAGTTTTCCAGTTTGGTGGTTGGAAATGGCAAAAGACTGTCACTTTTGAAAGGATTTCAAGCTAGCATTGAGAAAATAATTACTCAGTTGGTGTAAAAGTCTTCTTTACAACTTTGAATTCATTTATGGTCCTATTAGCATCTTCTTTTGAAGGGCAACTCTCTTCTGAGGATAGAGAAATAGTAGTGACCTGAGCATGACATAAATGGTATGGAATAAGGGGTGGAATGTCCTGGTTTGGCTAAAACAGGGCTATTTCTCCTTTCAGGAGTTTTTCTTTCAGTTAAATCCCTTCTAAGTAACTGCACTTTCTGAAAGTACAGCTACATGTTTTTCAGACACTGTCTGCGTTTCAGACCTGATAACTCTCAATGTTTATAGTTCCTACTGAAGTATCAGTAGGATTGGTATGCAGAAAGGCCCATGTTTACACTTATCCCCATGAGAACCAAGGCCACTGCTGGCCTTCTTTTGCTAAGTGAGTAAAAAGTCATAAAAGGGTTGCACCTGTGGAAGAGTACAGATGGGACAGGTGACGAAAAGTTGACCAACGAGGTATTTCATCCCATCCTTGTCATCCT
>NW_009632402.1:0-312 GCF_000690535.1 Cariama cristata
GTTGGGCTGCACATTAAAAAGTGTTATTCGCTTTGAAGTTTTTGTCTAATGCCTCTAAACTGAAAGAAAATGTTTTCCTATTACTTAATTCAATCATAGCGAAGAGGCTTGGTAAAAAGCCCACGGATTTGGCCCAAAGTGTGACAGAGTTCTCTTTGTGTTTGCTTATCCTCTGCTGTCACACACTTTAATTCGCCTCTCTTTATCTGGCATTCAAAACTTTCTTCAATGACATTCAATAAGGTCCAGCGGCTGGAAAAAAAAAACTGGGTATTTTTTTGGATATTCTTTCCCAGTAGCTTTGGGCTTGGG
>NW_009632402.1:370-721 GCF_000690535.1 Cariama cristata
CGGGGGTCCCCGGGGGGGGGGGCTGCCCGCTTCTGGGCGGGGGGAGATGCCCCTTCCCGGGCGGCAGCTCCGGCGGAAAATGTTTTAAATGATCAGTTCCTTAAAAACCTAACAAACCGAACCAAATCCAAACCCCGTTAACGCTTCCAGGGAAAGGGCGGTTGGAAATCCTTCCTAAATTATTGCGGGACCGAGTTTTGACTCGCATTCGTTTGGGGATTTTTCGCCGTCTCTCCCCGCACACAGGTGCGGTTCTGGGCTGGATCGCGGCAAAACTCCCGTGGATTTCGGTGGGAAAGGCGACCGGAGGCACGGCAGGACACGGCTTTCAGGGCTTTTCCTTCGCCTCCT
>NW_009632403.1:0-40186 GCF_000690535.1 Cariama cristata
TGGGTGGGAATTGTGACGTGCGCAGTAGGGCTATATTCATATGAAGAAACAACACTGAGAGCATGAGGGATCAGCACCAATGGCTAACCAGGAGCCAAAACGCAAATGCAATCCTCCCTTCCCAAAACAGGAAACAAGACCAACCAGAGATAAAACACTACTGCATGCTCTCTCAGATGTGTACATAGAATCATAGAATCATTTGGGCTGGAAGGGACCTTTAGAGGTCATCTAGTCCAACCCCTCTGCGGTGAGCAGGGACATCTCCAACTAGATAAGGTTTCTCAGAGCCCCATCCAGTCTGACCTTGAATGCCTCCAGGGATCAGGCTTCCGCCACCTCTCTGGGCAACCTGTTCCAGTGCTTCACCACCCTCATTGTAAAAAATTTTTTTCCTTATGTCTAGTCTAAATCTACCCTCTTTTAGTTTAAAACCATTACCCCCTGTCCTGTCACAGCAGACCCTGCTAAAAAGTCTGTCCCCATCTCTCATATAGGCCCCCTTCAGGTATTGGAAGGCCGCAATGATCAGAGTTGATTAACAGTTAGCCTCCAAATTAAAAAGGCAGATCCTCACCTACGCATGGCATGATAAAAGGACACACATATACACACACAAAATCTAAAGTGGGAAAAGTCAGGAAACACTAGATGAAAGAAACAAAGCAAGGCAGAATGACAGAGGAAAACAGACAGCAGCTGTAAAGTAAAGGATCAGACAATCACCGGGTAATTCCCACCACGGTTACTGGGATACTGGAAGAAACAACTGGCCTGTAGAAGAAAACAAGGAATACAGGAAAAAAGTATCACTCATTTCAGCTGTTGCCTTGTCTTGTACTTCTTTCATAAACTTCTTGATTTAAGAATAATCTTTTCATAAGTTATTTGTACAGCACTTATTAAATTGGGCCTTCAGAAGTCCAAGACTAGTAGTAAATCATAATTACGGCTATTAAGAACAGGTAGTCAGCAACTCATTGTCTATCCTTTACTCTTACTTAACATTTCAGACTGAACCAAGTACGGCATTCTGAACATGCAGTTTCAGGCTTCCCAATAATTTGGGGTTGATTTCCCAAAAGAATGAGTGGGAACACTAAAAATCCGTTCTTTGCAAAATCATACCTTTTTCTGATCACGCAATCCAAGCGAAACACACCGAGTCTGAAGATTTTTGGCTAATCTCTGGCTATAACCAGAGCCCTAAATTTAAACCTTTTTCACATTAACTCTGGGACTGTTTAGTTTCAAGCATAAACTTTACAGTTAGCTACTGTTTCCATAAAGAGCCTGACCTGGAAATCCACATTCACTCATGAAGCTAGAGAAATAAGTCATATGAGAACGCAAAAATGATACGGCTTTTAAATTTGATCCCTATGCTTCTAAAGCTACATGCAGATACTGAATGAGGGAGGAAAAGCTGGAAAAACCTAGAATAAAACAATATTACTACTTCTCCAGGGTGAAATCTCACTGACCTTACTGACAATGAACAGCAACTGTATTTTTAACAGGAGGGATCAAGTTTTTTCTGCCTGTGTGTTATCCTACATGAAAAGACTGATTTTGCAGAATCCTGGTCACTCCCAGTCACCTATTCCCAAGCTGAAAAGATCAGACAACATTCTCCTATTTAACATTCTGACTTAATTATCCTGAATTTGAGAATTTTAAGAATTTATTTGTACCAAGGAAAATGAAGCATATCTGACATTTGTCTTTATACGCAACAATGTATTTTTGGAAAGTACAATTTTACATGAAGGCTCCTCTCTGTTTTTCACTACTGCAAGCATAGTACTTCATAACAATTTTCCCAGGTAAATTGTTCAATAACTACAGGATAGCCTTCAGTTTTGATTTTAACCAGCTGAATTAAATCAGTTTGCACTGATTTGGGAGTGAACTTTTCTCCTCATTAGTTTACATTAAAGGTGGGATTTCCAAAACCATTTAAAAGACTTGTTTCTGTAACTCCTATACAATTTTTAATGGGAGTCAGGCATGGAAATACTGCCAACAGTTTTGAAAAAAAAACCAACAAACCCAACCTATAAATGGAAAGAAATGGTAGATTGCAAAACGCAGGAACTCAGTACCTGTATGAGAGAGGCAGCAGCTGGAATTTGACGGTTGAAATGCTTCTGTCTTTGTTTCTGTTGTACCTTTAGGGCAAAGCCTGAACCAAGAATTCCCTGTGGGAAGAAAGAAAACACAGATTTAATTTTTTTTTTAAAGGGGGGGGGGGTAAACCACACATAAGCTTGCCAAATTATGTCGTATTAATAAACTTCTATTCAGCATCATAAAACCCGACTAATTATTTAGAGGAAATGACTTAATACTGTTAAGTTTTTAGGCTCAGTTAGCATTACTTGTTGAAACAAACTATGAATGCTATCATGCCCTGATCCAAAGCCTTATTAAGTCAGCTGGACTCAAACGTTGAAAAGTGAGCAGAAATGATATTTCATATCCTTTAGAAGCCTCATAAATGTTTGTGCAGAGGAATGACAGAATAGGGAGAAATATTAACCTGATGTGCTTAACTTCATTTTTATGAGAAATAAAGCTTTGGCTTGGCATGATTCAGATCACAAGAAAGACTTTTTAACTGCAGCATGGTAATATCTATTTCCGTGTGTTAACTCGTGCTGGGACAGGAGGACAAAGAGGAGGAAAAGGAGTGTTACAAAAAGGTCAGGACTTTGAGTTCAACACAAGGCCATCTAATCCACTCTCAGGACAAGGGACATGGACTAATAGCACTGCACGGTGTACAATCCAAAACAGCCTCTGAATATAGTATAACTGTTAAGTCCAAAATTAAGTACAGAGTGAGTCACTTATGTGGTCGTTTGCATAGCTATAAACATATTTAACAGAGGTTTTAGTAACACAGATAAAAATGAGATCTTCTATAAATTTGCTTACATGACTACACCTACTCAACAAAAGCATAATTCATTTTCTACATATGGTAGTCAAGGTGTCAGAGCAGTCAGCGATCTTGGCTCAACCTCTAACAACTGTATTAATCATCAACTGTTTTGAAAGGAACAGGAAAGGCCCTTCCTATGATGTTCCTTTAGTAAAGACCAAAGAGTTACTAATGTTCAAACATCACTTATTTGGGAAGTGAAGGATCTTTGCCAGATCTAGGACCCATACCAGTTGCGTTTAGCCACAACTACTACTTTTGCCCGGGGTCTCAGCCAGCTCCCCTTATTTAAAATAGCAACAAGGCAGTGTGCGATAGTTACTACCGATCAACTATTTACTGCTAGAGCTTCAAACCCTGTATTTCCCCCTTGGGTCAACTCACAAGAACAACTTAATTCAGTAATAATCAAACACTGATAATGGGATGTTTGTTGTTGTTTTACTTCTACAAATGACTAGGGAAATCTGACAGGTAAACATAAAAGCATTGCTATGAAGGTGGGCTGCTACATCATTATTTATGAAACATCTTTGCTGGTATTCAAGTCTGAGGGGAAAAAAAAAAAAAACAACCCAAACTCTTCAGTCAAAATAGTAGCTTTTGGCATTTTTCTTATAGATAATTTCATTTACCAGATTTCTCTTCTAACAAGGAATAAATGTGAAAGAGATTAGAATGAGGAGAGGGGAAGAATATGCTTTAAAGACAAACTGATACTGGAGAGTCTAAAAAATCTACACTTAATTACCCTCCTCTGAAAAAGGTTGTGTACTTTTAAAGTAAGCGACTAATTTTAAAAAGCCACTACAATTTTAATAGTCACTATTTCATGCTGTGAAGAATTTTTCTGACAGTACTGGCATAAAAGTGTTCTTCTCACTCACCCTGTGCTTATCCCCACCACTTCCTGGCCTCAACTACACAGACATCTGCTAACACAACTGTTTGTGTCATTGAACTGAAAAACTTGCTGAAAAATAAACATTTTAACAGAACAATTCAAGAGTATTGCTAAATTTGTGAAAAAAATCCCTTAACTACCTGTGGCACTGAATACTTCGGGTTTTCAAACCACAGTCCAGGTTTTGCTGATTTTTAATTTACCCTTGGTACTCAAGTGCCTTGTTTCCTGATAGAAAGTACTTGGGACCCTGTTTTCAGTGCAAGAAAAGTGCCATAATACCTTTAAAAGCTCAGCACTATGCCACTTTTGAAAATGGGACTTTGGCCATGGACAGATGCTAATTTGGCAAAGAGCTGCATCAGTGTCCCTGGCTGCTTATTGTTGTGTCTCTGCCAGTGACACCTTTTCACCAGCTTTGCTAGAAGAAGGATGTGTATGAGAACTCTGCAGTTCACTCTGGACCTAATCAGTTGAGTAAAGTATGAGCGAATGCCTGAAAAAGCCAACACACCACTAAGTCACTGAGTCCAGAAGTAATTAGCATGAGAAATAATTTCCTTTACACTTCTGAGATGGGCAGAAAAAGTATTTTGAATTAAACAACTCTTTTTCAAATACATACCAAATCTAGTGTTGTATACAATAAACACTGCATAATTCCTTTTTTTAGCTACTTATAAAAGCTCTTTTGCTTCTACAAGCTACATATATTTTAACTACAATATAAAACTTTAATACAAAGCTTTCATAACATCAGGTTAAATGAAAGATTAAAGAATCAATAACAAAAGTTTCCTTTGAGGACGAACAAGTTGAAACAAATTGCCAGCAAAAGCACAAGAGAACCTACCGCAGGTAGTGCAAAAAATGAAATTGCGAATACTGAAAAACAAGATGCAATGGTTTTTCCTATCCAGGTCTGAGGTACTTTATCCCCATAGCCAATAGTTGTAACAGTCACCTGTAAAGAGAAATACATAAGAGCGTTACAGCAAGTATTAACGTGGCAGTTTTGGGTGGTTGTTCTTTCTTCCTTTTATATTTATTTAAAAAAACACATTAGGTGCATTCCTAACTCTCCCAATGACAGTCTGTGTGACATTAATGAAGGTAACACCCCTCTTCGGGTTTGCTTCCCCATCTAACAGATGGAAAAAGGCACGGGAAATTGAATTACAATAAAATACATGTTTAAAATCTTGTAAAGTAAAACCATTAATTTAAGTCTTCATGGCTGAGGCAACATTACAACATATTAAGTTACTGGGATATGGGTTGCTTGCCCACGTCATACACTTTCCTTAGGGGGAGGCTGCCAACGGTTCTGAATTGGTGATTTTCTTTATGGGTAGGAGATATTTGCTGAGAGCATTACAGGGCTGTTGCATAGAAAGACCATATACATCCTGTAACCATGGACTATGACTGGGGTCATATTATTCTAGAGAATAAGACTAGTATAAACATCAAAAGAGGCTGAAAAATTTCCATGCAGTAAAGATTCTGAAAACATAGTTTAATGAATCACTAATTCATATAATACATCAAGAGCAAGAACAGATAATTTAATGCATGCGTGGAGGAAACACCTGTTGAGCTTGGGTTTCAAAACACTGAAGTAAAGATTACCACCACAGTGATGTAGCATAACAAGGCTTAATAAGTCATTATTTGCATGAGCTCAAGGAAAGAATGGATTTGTTTGAAGCAGAAGGATACATCTGGCATATGAAAGCAATTTAAATTCACTTATGTCACAAGCTATTTCTGAATTTGGAAATTACTGAGATTTTTATCTGTGACTTTGAAGAAGGCTAACCAAATCACAGCACGTGAAACCACATAAAGCTCTCAAACAGTTGAAGCACACCTCAATTGCTGGCTGCTCAGATTTTCTTCTGATGGTCTGGGCTTCAGCTGCCCAGAACACAGAGGATGTTAGTCCTGGGCAATAACATACAGGGACCACCCCCACCTTGTCCTACAGTTGCTCCTAGTTCACCTGTCTGCTGCAATGCATACTACCCAGCCATCGCAGAAATGCAGGCAGGGCAGCATCTCCAGGGGAGGAAAGAAGGGCAGATTTATAGAGGCAAGATGTTTGTTAAGGCAGTGAAGGGATGGAGAACCTGGGTTTAGGGAAATAAAAGGCATGACAAGTGCTCCAGGAAAAGTGTGGCTGTTGGCCACTTTAATAATTGTCCATTCCTACTAAAGATGAGACACCAGAGGGGAATCCCTTGGATGTAAGTTCCAACCTGAGCTGTACCTCAGAAACACACAAAGCAAGCCATCCATACTCAAACTGTCCATGTTCTAAGCAACATCATTACGTGTCTGTCAAACACATGTCAAAGGGACAGCTCTAGCTGTTTGAGGTGGTGATGTTAAAAGTTTATTGCAAGTTGCTAACACTCAAAACATTCAAGTATTAGTATTTAATTTTTAATACAAGTTTTAAAAAGGTGGCTTATTTCCAAAACCGTTTCATATCCTAGAAAAGTATTTTAAGAATTAGTAAGGTGAGATAAGTACCCAAGTACCTTGGCCTGTGTTCCTGAAAATACTGTTGAAATACCACCTTAATTCAGGGCCCAATGAGGAACTGAAGGGATGACATTATCTCCTTACCTACATACGAGGTCAGTTTAAAAAAAAAAAACAAACCTAAATTCTAATTATAGTTTCCTGTTCAAAAAATATGGTATTAAAAAAGGAAATATAATTATGGGAAAAGTGATGGCCTCCAATACCTTCTTATGTAAAAGATTAGGAGAGACATAGCGGTTTATGCCTCAGTTTTTGAAAAGACTTACAAATCCTTGTCATTGAAAAGTTTTACCAACTATTCTGTGTTACAATCTTAACACCATGTTGAAATAGATATATTAACTAGAAATGTGAAAAGAAGAAATAGGTGCTTTTGAGCTGACTGAAGTATAGCTGAAGAAAAATTTATATACAACTAAGAAGCTGTCTCCCCTTTCCCACCACCCCCCAGCCCATCCCTTCTGAATTGGTCTATATGAAGCATCAGTGACACAAGAAAACGATTTTCTGTGCTGTTTCTTTAGGAGTTTTTTGGTTTAAAAGTTTCAGAAATTGAGTTGTAAATCAAAGTGTGTGTTTAAGTTAACATTCTTCTCTGCCCTCATAACTTTAATCCATCTACAAATGCATTGTATTCCAAAATTACATTTTTCTTTTTTCCTCAAGATATATGCTGCCTAAACCTTACATGCCAAGTTTCTGCCCTAAATGAATTTTTACAGCCAGATTATAACCCCCTAAAGAGTACAATACTAATTTTACAGTTGTAAAGTAGGATCTTATAATGGAAATACTGACTCAACTTCTACTCTAGCACAGTAAATATGTTGGTATAATGAAATTAAATTGATACAAGAGCTCACACATTAAATTTTCATTGAAAAGCAGCATGTAAAACTAATTGTTTTAATTAGGAACAAAATCATATTCATCCATGGACTATTTCAGAACTTTGATCTGATGTACATCACCACAGGCTTTGGTATTAAGACTAATCTTGTTCCTATTAAATATGCATCAATAGTGTGAAGGAGGAAATATGAAGCAGCAAGAAGAAATAGTAATATTCATCAGCACTGAATAGGGAAAGGATTTTATTCAAGGCTATCAGGCTAAAGTGAGCACAGCAAACTAATCAGGTGGGCAACAATGCTCTGGTGATGAAATCTTTGCTGCGTGCCTTGCAAAAATTTGGATAGTTACCTAAAAAATACAAGAACGCATGATTCAGAGGTATTAAAAAGGTAGACATCAAAGGACTGAGGGAGGGAACACAAACTAAAAGATTAAAAAAGCCAAGCATCAAAGCAAATAAGGGAAAGTCATCTTATAGAAAAAAAAAAACTACTTTGTTTCCAAACTTGCAGCACTGCAACTTCAAAATCAATTGCACTAGGTATTGTTTTGCATACCAAATACCAATCAGAGTCTTCTGACCCACTTGCAATGCCCATCTCGATTAAATCAAGTAATACAAGAACAACATCCAGCAATAGATCAGAAACGTCAACCAGCTCCCTGACTTCTTTGCAACTGAAGGATAGTAAATTGCAAAATGGCTTCAGTGCTCTCCTGTACGCCTTAGTGTAATGAACACATTAGAAGTCTTTCTACTGCTTGACATCTTATTCTGTCAACTGCATGCATGCAAGCTGAATATAAAGTAGAATCTTTCCAAGTTGCTGAAATCCATGTGGCACAAGTGCAAACAGATTAGAGACTCATGCTTTTATTTGACTGTGAAGTATGCAGTCTGTATAAAGCTAAAACAAACCCCTAGTAATCTTTCGATATTTTGAATTCTTTTCCAGATGACAACATTTTTCTTCCTTGTGCATACAAGGATGTTAGCAATAAGAACCAATTCACACAACAGAAATTCCACTTTCTGCTCCCAATCATCTCTATGTACATTGCAGCACTCTGAGAGGGTACAAGTTATATCCTTCAGATGAACAAGTTAAGAGGCTGTGTTCTACAGCACACAAATGTTTTGAAACATTGGAATTAAAATTGTAATTCAAAGTTGAAGAAATGACTTCGTGGTCACTACTATTACAAACATTTAAAGGGGATGTTTGGATTCTTTTTCTTCTTAAAATTTCAAAGTCATTTTCATCCAGTTATCATTGCAGGCTCACACCATCATTCTCCATGCAACTGAAGTACTTAACTGAGACACAACCAAATCTGAAGGATGCTGAAACGCTTCTAATAACTTAGGATATGAAATGAAATGGAACTACACGTCCAATTGCAAACACAACAAACAATATATTAACTTCAGTGTCATGGCTCTCAAATAATAGATCCTCAGTGCTGCCTAGCCATAGCTCTTGGATCTTAGTTTAATATGTCCTCAAGGTGTCCTTTTCAGTCATCGATCAGTTCCAACCAAATTACTGGTCACTCTGAACCTCCTAATCAAACACTGGCCCAATCTAAGTATCTCCACTTGTGAGATCTCAGAGATAAATCTAGAAGAGTCTTTAAAAAAAAAAACACAAACAACTAATTAAAGTTAAATTGGAGCATTAAGCTCACCTAAAGTTGCCAAGTCTGTTCTGTGCAATGAAAGAAGCAACTACAGCAGCTTTCACCAAAGCCAGTAAGAATACAAGGGTTGAAGGGATTTTCTAGTTGCTATTCCTAGTTTCTTGCTAGTTCAAGTCAGCCATATTATGTCGTCCTATTTACTATCTCTTGAAAATGCAACTTCATCTGAAAATTAATCTGCTTTCCCCAAACTGTTCCTATTGGGACGTTATTCCAGAACCCAAATGCTTTTGATGGTACTAGACATTCCTGCAGGCTCCTGTCTTCATTTCTGAACAGTGGGTTTCCAGCCTTGTTTTTCTGTTCCACCGTTTCATGGTCTCAGTTTACCCCCCTCCCCTCTTCTGTTGCCTCACTCCTGCAGTACACAACCCTGCAACACAGCACGCTCCGAAGGCTGCTGAATCCTCTTCTCAGTGTGTTTAGTTTCACAAATAAAGGCTATTTTCACATGCTCTTGTAACATAGTCTATTCACCTCCGGGATCATCCTGGCAGTAGATCTCAAGGATGACAAGATACAGGACATAAACTTGCATAAAAAAAGGGAGAATTGTTCATTATTAGTGAAGGTATAGGCAAAGTGTTAGGGTTTGTCTGAACTTTTTTTTTTTCCTCTTCCCTCTAACAAGCACCCCTACCAAAATACAAAGGTAACTACATGAGGAAAACATAGTCGAGAAAAAAGACTTAAAGCCTCCCAGGAAGATGGTTATTTGATCATTTTTTTTTCCATTTGATTATTATGATGGTCATTTTTACTCGGAGTGAACAGATAATTTTAGATCAGAACTCAGTAGTAAACACAGACATGGACACAAGCAATAAAACTCAGAGGAGATCCAGCAGCTTTGTATCCTAGCCTGATAATTAATCCATCGTCAGTTGTTTAGATTTTCCAGTACGGTGATACCCACTTTCTTTGGGAGGCTGCAATATGCCAGCCCTTCTCCACCTACTGCTCAGAGCGATGGGAGAGGGTGAGAGGGCTGCTGGCCACCATCAGCCACGCTGCTGGCAAAGACAACAGCCAGCTCTGCCTGTTGGACTTGATCTCACTGCTGTTGAACTCAAGCACATAAAGGTCTTAATCTATAGTAGAGGAGTTTCTCTTAGCTAGACCTTGCTCAACAGACCACTTTTGTACAACAAAATGTCAGAAAAAGCAGCCAGTTGAAGTAGTATCCTCTATACCTCCACATGGTATTGAAGGAAGCGCTGGGGAAGTTATCAACATATGCAGACAGTTTGACTACAATTTCTGAACTGGCTGTGGAAATTCTGCAGCTGTTTATTTTCCATTCAGTATTAGTACTGTATTACAGGTCACATATAGTAATTATATATAGTAATTATACTGCAAAGAAACAGCATTATCCAGACACAAGAAGGGGAAAAAAAGAATGCTTAAGCATATACAAGGTAGCCAGAGATCTTAGGAAGGAAGTTTTAAAACATCTTCGTATGAGGATAGTTCGAGCCATCTGAGAGAGGAAAATCAGAGTGAAGTTAGTCTCAGCCTTCTACAGACCCATTTCAACATGAGCACAATTTGAACTCATTATTGAAATGAAAATGACAGCTGAATTCCCTAATTATAATTATTTTTTTCTAGATCCTGACACAGAGAATTATCTTTATTTTGAAATACTTTACTTTTGTTTTATCAAATGGAAAACAACTGTTGAAAATTTCTGGATTCTTCTAGATATATTTTTTTTCCTAGCTCCTTGATATCTTTTGATAGAGGTTAAAAGATCTGGGAATTAAGAAAATAAGTCCCAAGAGCATTCTCTAGATGTAAGAATATCTACGTCTGTACTTTGTAAGTAAGAATTTTTAAAAGTTTCTCCACATCTACCCAACAGATCTTCATCAAATGAGAACAAAATGTGGTCGGAACTGTTCATGGAGTTAAAGCTCAGAGATGAGAAGGCAGTTGAAAGATGCAGAGATTGCATGTAAAAAGCATTTAAAAAATACCAGCTCTTATATCTTCTGACCTCCACTCCAAAAATTTTTAAAATAACCAACTCCCCCCCCCAAAAAAACCCAAATACTTCACCCCAAAAATTAGAAAAAAAAAGAGGATATAACAGGCCTATAGTTGGTATTCTTGACTTGTAAACCACAAAAAGAATAAAAAGGAAGTGTCGCCTTCTGTCTAACATTGAAGTCAGTGTACAGTCCTCAAGAGCTTTTTTAATTTAAAAGGGGGAGGGGAAGGGTTCCAAGTAACACAAGATCCCTTTTACATCCCAATTTTTCAATATTTATGTTCAACTATTTATAAATTAAATCAGATCTGTTCTGATTTAGCAAAAGTTCTATGCACATGTAGTTTCAAGTGGTTTCTCCTGCAACTTTTTAGCAAAGCTTTCTCACAATTTTGATTTTCAATTTACATTAAGCACATACTGATAGGCTTTGCTACATAGGAACATGGGTTTATGTATGCTTAGAAGCAAGCTAGCTTATCGATGTTTTGATGAATTTGGTCCTTGGAGAGAAAGCATATATCGATGAATTAAAGGAACAAGAAACCCTTAACTAAAGCTGGTACTTGCAGACAATTGCTCAATCCAATTCAAACCAATTCAAAGGAACAGGCACAGTGTAATATCCATGCATGGCAATATTCAATAATTGCTTGTGGCAAATAGTGCTCATGATCAAAGAGACTGTGAGCACAACCCACATAATGGTTTCCCTGAAGGATGTTTGTTCAGATGTGAAGGTTGACAATTGTGTATCATTCAGTGGATATCAAAAGGAGAGCTCCCTCAGTCTGCCTGAGGCATGATTGAATTTAATGCTTAAGGGGTGGGGGAACCCAACCAAAAAAACCACCACCACCAAAAACCCAAACAAACAAAAAAGGTCACACACACACAAAAAAAAAAAGACACAGTGAGCTGATAACATTCCTTGAAGGTGGTCATCTTTGACAGATTTGGTGAGACCAATAAGCACTTGGGGGGGGCTTTTTTTCTTTTTTTTTCTTTTTTTTTTTTTTTTAAAATTCTTGGGGTTTTTTTTGTCCAGAATCCATATTAGGTCTTTAAGACTGTTAGTCTGGACATGAAGGACAACATACATAAGCAGACTAATTTTGAATACTGGCACTGGGGAGCTGAAAGATGCATCACATTACTTGTATTTCACTTCCAAATATTAAACTTCCCTTTTGAAAGACATGCAGATATGCAGCCGTTGGCAGAATTATTTATACAACATGTGCTGCATTCAAAACCAGCACTAATACAGACAAATCTTTACTCTATGCCACAAGGTAACCTTAGGTTTCTTCAAGAAGCCCATAAACTGGAATGGCAAATAGCTACACTGCCCAGAGTTCTCAAGGAAATTCAAATAAAGCCCAGGAGACCAATTTACATATGGAAACAGAAAAGCAATATAGATTTATAAATAACAACAATGACAATGAAGAACATTTAATTAAAAGTTATGCACGCTATGGGTATGTCTATAGTCAAAGCACAGTAACATAACAGTACCCAATTCCAGATGCAGCTTAGTTGTGGTAATACAGACCTTTTATATAGTTTACTTTATGCTATGCTACATATTCTATTGCCGCTACCCAAAGAACTGGTTTAGCAGTGTAGACATACACTGAGATAACAAAAAAAGTGCAGTGTTGTAGAACGAGAAAGGGGATGTGAAAACATTATCAAGTACTTTTCTTTTAGAAGTATTGTCTACTACATAAAGTGCACTTTCAGAGAAGTGAGATCAGCTACGTTGCCAGACAGATCACGGATCTATGGCAAAGTTTGAGACAGGAGCCGTGAATTATCCTCTTCTGTGTGCCCAGTTCAAAACAGATTGAGACAGATTTTCACTGACCAGAATTTGTGATGTTTAAGCGATTCTGAAAACTCTGGCTAAAACATAACCAAAACTTTTGAGACCTAACACTTTGAGAAGGTTTTTGTATGGGTTTGAGTCCTTCACTAGGAAGCATCCTGCTGTTTAATGACATCTCAGTTATTGTCCTAACTCTACAGGGCTTTTTCCTAGTAGAAAGTATGAAGAATCTTACAGTATCAAAACTCCAGAAAGGGATGGACCTGAATCCATTTCAGTTTTGCTTTGCTAAATCCTTTCAGCAGTTAGCAGAAGTATAGCATCCGCATTTAGAGTGGAACAAGGACACTAAATTCTATTTTTAATATTAAAGAAATTACATTATGGATCCGTTCAACACAGTCTTTGAGAGGCATGTTGCAACATAATAGAAGTTATAACAGAGAAAGAATATTATCATAATTGAACTTACTGATTAAATAAGTTTATTGTAATCAGAAAGACAAAATAACTGGCATGCCTATTAACTGAGCAATAATTCCCTGAAAGAAGAATATTTCGATAACTGACAGAGCATATTGCTTCTAGGGAAGGCTTTACTGTATTTTCAGTAAGCCAATCTGGTCTGTCACATACTCAATTTTTAATGCCAACGCCAATGGCAGCATGTGTTTTTAAATGCAGCTACATCTGCCACTGTTAATTACTGAGTCATCTGACCACCGTACTGGAAAATAAAAACGCCATGATGACATGAAAGCATTGAAAAAGCTACTTGCCAGAAAGCCACTTCCTTGTGCTACTCAGCAAGTTTTCTGATCCTAAGAGAGGTTAACCATGGCAGACAGCAAGAGGAAGAATTCTGCAGCAGATCTTAGTAGCAACCTAAACAAAACCTGTTGTATTCAAAAAAGGCTACATACACATAATCAGCACCTGGAGACCTGCAATAGACTTGCTCATCAAGAGATCTTTCCTTCCTGAAACAGCAAGTGGTACTGTTTGTAGACAAGACTATATAAATATAAAGATACTTAAAAAAAATAAATTCATTAGTGAAATAGAGGTGTTAGTCCTATCGTTCTCGTACATAAGCCTTAACTAGTAGTCTCATTTTTAACAAAAAAAGAAACAATGTCTTTTGATTTAAAACAGCCAACAGAAGACTCTAGAAGATCAACACATTTTGAAAATGTAAGCATGGAATCATCAGTGTTGCCTATGCATTTTAAGGATCTGTAGCACTTAATGATGACAGTTTGTTTTATTAAGTTATATACAATAAAAGCAGATAAAAACAAGTCACTGCTTGAATGCTAATGATAAGGAAAAACAGCTCCCAAAAAGTACCTTTCTTTGAACTGTAATAGGAAAAGGAAAAGGAAACAATTACAGACGGGAAATCCCAGAACAGAGCAGCCAACCTAATATTTGCATATCTTGCGACAGAAGAAAGAGGGAATTGTTACTAGCAGACGCAACAAAATTAAAGTGTTTACTAAAATATTAATCCCAGACTAGGGCTGCCAAACTAGTAAGTACATATAATAAACAAAAATAGAGAGGCAACTGCCACTAGCAACAGCAAGAAAACAGAACTTTGTTAGCAGAACTAAAGATATATCTACACCAAAATGTGGCAGCACCTTAGAGAAACCTGAGAAATCTCTGAGCAAGATGGTATGTCGACATAGCACAGCCAAATGCCACATAAGGATACCAAGTGGGTTCCAAAGCAATATAATCACTTCAAAACAGTCCTGTGTCTGGATTTCTTAGGTATCTCAGGTGCTCCTTGTTCTGCAATTCATCCATTCTGAATAAACAGGGAATTACTGTCCCAGGTCAAATTGCAAACCATAGATATCTGTTAAAAGAAAAATAAAAAAAGAAAAACAAACAAACAAAAATACACACGCAAAAATACTCCAAGACACTGGCCCTGATTTAGCAAGATTCTTACCACCTTAGAAAGTTGAACACTACCATGAGAAAGGTAGCAAGAAGTAATCACAATAACAGAAGGGAAAACAAGATAAAGAAATAAGAATAGATGTTTCTACATCTTGTATACAGAATTTGATCACTTTTGATCATATAAGACTATAAACACTAAATAAAAGTACTGATCATCTATAGTATTTCCTTAGTTTCATAGAATTATAAAACCAGAAATTGTATTGAAGCAATAAGAGGCCATTTCAAAGTGCAGTTCTTACTCCATGCTTGATTGAACTTTATTCCACATTTGAAGATGTTAACAACATTTAGTACATGTGAAATTGTTATACTTACTACTCCCCACCACAGGGCATCTGCATAGCTGCCAAACTCTGTTTCTCCAGAATCATTTACAGCATCTTTTTCAGCCAGGTACACAAAATAAGAGGAAAAAATCAGGCCCAGAAATCCAATGTAGAGTGTAGTTATCAGTTCCTGCAAAGATAATCGACATAACGGTATTACAATATTATTGAGACACTTAAATTACCTATCACTGATAGTTTTTTAAAAGATAATTGGAACAGAAGAATATAATTCCAGCAATTAAGAAACACTGACACTGACTGTTGGCCGTGCAAATTAACAAAAATCCTCTGAGCTCAATGGTGAAAGAATTTACACCATAGCTGATGACTTGGTCCAGCATGCACATTTCAAACACAGAGTCAAAACAGCCTCCTCACTTACAAGCATGACACATTAACCTTTTGATCACCAAAAAGTACCCAATTACTCATTGGGTAATTTTTCCAGACAGTGCCACATTCAAAACAATTTTGCAATTTGGATACATATTTTTAGAAATATTCAAACTACTTTTCAGAAGTCTCATTTTCTGTGGTTCAGTCCAACTACAAGTCAAAATTTTGCCAAAGTGGAGGTGAACATTTTTAATCTTTTAGGAACTTTCTGTCCCTTGAAAAAGGCAGAACAACCATACTTTTGGTTAAAATAAATGACTGCCTGCCTCCACACTGCATGTATTTGACATCATCAGCATGTCTGCATACGTGCTGTTCTGAATTTAAAGACTTTTGCATCAATTCTTATGCCATTCCTCAGCGTACTCAAACTTACTTGTCTGTGTATGAACACTACTGATCCCAGCAGCCTCCATGTACCACCCTGACGGTCAACATGCAACATTCGTAAAATCTGCAGAAAACGGATGCCCCTGGAACACAATTTTTAAATGAATGAAGAGACTGAAGATATAGAAGAAATAGAGGTGGAGAGGGAAAGTCTGTCTCTTCCAAAGGACCGTTTTAAGAGAGAGTCACAGTATTTTACGTTAGACTTAGCAGCCTGTCTCTTTTCACTCCTTTTACCCATCTTTCATCTTGTTTGCTATGAAGACAGCATGGGGGGATTGCACAAGAAAAGGACAGACCTTTGTATACATGGCTAGTAAAGATAACTCAAGGATTCAGGAATTTTGGACATAAACTGTGAATGCTCTAGAAATCTTTCATCAAACCATATTTGACCTGCTTTCCAGGATAGGAAACAACATACAGAAACAGCAAACTAAAGGTCTGATTTCCTCAGCTTTGAGGAATTTCATAGGTAATTTGAATTAGACAGTCCAATAATATTTTAAAATATTCTTTTTATGAGAGTCACTGCAATCCTACAGCATGGCTGCAGCTAGTGCGCAGAGCACAGTACACTGCCACGTACACTCTCATTCAAGAAAACCAAGTGGTGCGGCCTTCCTGAGCACAAGGTGGATTCAGTCCATCCAGAATTCACAACCACTAACCCCAGGCATTTTATGAAGAAGCAGCTTGAAGACGTCAGACATAGGAAGCATGAAAGAGTTGCTATAAAACTGAGCCAAGAAACTAAAACAGGATTTGGGTAGAACCCACCTAGCTGGGGAAAGGGGGCAGGCATATGTGCACCTCTATCCCCACCAGACATAAATGCATTATGACCAGACATGACATGCAAAATTTTATTTCTCCTACACTTAATGGGATCGCTGTTTCACACCCATACATGATTAGTGATCTGCTCTTTCATGTGACACTGAGCAGTGACTTGTTTTCTCCTGCAAGAATTGAAACATAAAGTAATAAAAGAAAAAAACCCACCACCTTACTCAGACAGTGCTATTTTTTTTTGATTGTATATAATTACCTGATAGCGGAGGTTGCAAAGACTTGACCTTTAGAGCCCACACAAAGAACTATCATAGAAGCAACAACTACAATTAAATCTGGAAAATAAAATTAAAAAAATAAGTTAGTGGCATCTTGCAACACTTCTGCAAGACTAGAACCAATGCCAATATTACTTCAACAGTTTGAACAGCCAGCCCAAATTAAGATTTTTGTTTAAATATCAAGAGATCTCTATTGTAATGCAAATAAAATATAATTGTGTGATACGATAGGAAGGTTCCACTGGGATGGACCCAAGATGGCCGCATTCTAGATGAATGATGAGAGTGATATGAGTTACTGTAAAGCAGCCTTAGGAGCCTGGAATCCTTATTAGCTATAAAACATGAGGAATTTCAGCAGTTTCTACCTATTATCTCTTCTGTGCATCTTATTTTCTCTGCTGTTTTAGACAGTATTTTATTCATTGCAGAGGTTTTGGGGTTTATTTCACATATAAGATAATTGCCTTACTATTATTTCATCTGTCCAGGTCTAAAAGGGAGAGAAAAATTGGAATTAGTGTATGACAAATTTAGTTTAAGTCAGTCATTACACTAGGACTGAACTCTAAATCTCAGTGCCTCAGGCCTAGTTAATTTTGGAAAGGAACTCTGTATTTTGGAGAATGAAATAGTTCATGATACATATCTGGGAAAGTGGAACTTTGTTGTGCTTTCCAAGCTGAAATAAATTGGATGATGTTCCAGAACCCCTAGTGTTCTGGGTCTCAAGAGAAATAGATTGTGGATAGACTGCAAAGATGCAGTCAAAGCCATTTTATAGTTGCAGTCACACCCAAGATACAGTTGTTATTTATATATATGCACAGAGAAGCTAAACTCAACTATTTTATGATTGTAAAAATACCCAGGTACAAAATTTTGTAATTTATATTCAGCAAAATTGCACATAGTTTATAAAAAACTATATCCTCTACTCAACAACAAATAATGTTTCTGAGTAGTGGAAAAAACTATGCCACAAAACAAGAATTACTACACTTCTATAACAATACCCCTCTTCCAAAATCTGGTTTGTTTAATCCATTTATATTTTAAGTGATTCAGGGCAAGGATCTTTACATAGCGCTCTCATTTTTGGCTAACAAAATGTAGATTGATTTTGGATTATTATGTTTCTTTCAGTGAAATTGTTAAATGCATGACAAGCATTCTAAAAAAAATAATGGTTTCTGACATATATGAAATATATGGATGTAATTTCTAAGAACACTGAAGTCACGTTAGGAAGCCAACTGCAGTGAATATCAAGGGAAGTCAGGTACCCAGTTCCAAATGTATCACTGAAAATGATATTTCAATCCAACAGATACACAAAGTAACTACAGTGCATCTATCATGCTCCACCATGCAGTACGTAGCTCAATTACAGTGCAAAATGAACTCATAATAAATTATTCAAATGGCTGCTAGGGAAAAAAAAAAGTCATTCAGTATCTTTAAAAAAAATACAGTTGTAGCTATTGTACAGTGTCTGGGATCCTGAGGTCACAGGAGACAGGACTATGGCCAAGACTTATTTCTGGCAAAGCTTCAGATCACTTGTGAAAAGAAAACACTCTGCTCTTCTGGAAAAACAAACCAAGCTACATTTGTTCTCATATGACAGCGCCATGGATTCCTGAAAGGAAATTCAGATCTATGTTAATGCTAACAACAAGAGCTCTTGCTCTAACTTGGCTTCAACTACCACAGAAATTCCGCTTCTCAAAACTTTCAAGGACAAGTTTTACTCGTTGTTTACGCCAACTTTGCAAGCTGTCCATACTCACCAATGATCGAAATAGGCTTCCTAGCAAAACGAAGCCTTCCCCATATTCCAACATATTTACTGCGGCATCCTGCTGACCATAACCGAACTACATACTCTGTTCCAAAGAATACCACTAATACAATTTCCTAAAAGAAACAGACAGGGAACTAGGTTAATTCTCTACTGCATGGCTTTCATATTTTTTCAGAATGTATTAGGAAATGCTAAAATAAAATGTAAAATTTGGAAGGTGACAAAAACATCAACTATACCAAGATGATCATAGAAAACATAGAAACATAGAACAACCTGTAAGAGCAAAGAAAGAAAATATTAAGAGCAAGTTTAAATATTTTAATTGCATGCATTTTGGCTTGTCTACACATACTAAAACTGAAAACCATTCTGTGCAATTCACTTGGTCTAATTCAAACAAAAGGTTTCCTGACTGAGCCAAAGAAAACAAGCAGAGTCTGTATTCAGAAGATGAGTATTTTGCTAGCGTATTTCATTTCGGGAAGAGGTGTGCTTCACATTCCATTTACCGTATCTGCTTAACCTCCCACTTATTATTACTTTTTCAGCCTTCCTTTAATCTCACATGGATTGAAGAAAGATATCTAGTACTCATTACCAATAGGTCAGTCTCCAGGGGCACTGAAAACATAGTGAGATCTCAAGCACACCTTTCCCATCCTCTTGTCAACAATTACAGACTTCAGCAGAAACAGAGGTCTAGTCCTGAAGCACTGCTGGTATCGAGCCACCTGTTAACCACAGACCTATGCTAAGGTGTGACTTTGGAAATGCCTACAAAGTGATAGATGTCAAAGACATCTGACATTCTTGTTGATCAGGCAGAGGTACAATTTTGTAGAATGTGGAACTTAGTCAATGTGCAGGTAAACCTTCCTTTTCTACAGACTGGTTGAGCACGGCATACTCAGCGTAGTTTCCTCGAGTATCAGGGAGCTGCAATAATTCCTTATTGGCCAACTCGATTAATAACTGGCCACATTCTCTATCAGAGCCACCAGCTACACTTGCTAATTGGAATGGCAACAGGGGCTTGTAATTGAAAACATACAACACATGGCATATGGGAAGAGTAAAGCAGAGAAACCAATCAGGAGGTATCATAGTTACACAGGATAATGTGTATTAAAAGAATGAGCTGCTTATTTCATAGAGTGATTTAATATAAAGAGCAACTGCAGAGAAGATGACATGCTGCTGAACGTTTTATCCAGCCTCACATTTCTGCAGGGTTCACTCCTGGTTTTCATAACAGATTGGCAAACAGGATTCATGATGGTACCTGTGATTAGTTTCTAAATTAACTGAAATAACTAGGATACAACCCTAGTCCAGTCAAGATCAATCGGAGTCATATTATTAGCTTCAAAAACGCGTGGGACATTGCTCTGAATACTGAGTAAAATAATAGTTCTGTATACAGCCAAAAGAGGGCGGGGGGGGGGGGGAAAAACACCAGTTGACTTCAGTATAATCTTTTTGTCGCTCTAAAACGCCAGTCTCCTGATGGCATAACAAACTGCTCATCTCAGGGCAGTACAGTGTTGAACCTGGACTCTGTGACACTTCTAGAGAAGCCAGAAGAACATTAGCCAGGACCCTTTCCCTTAGTTTTGACAATCTCATAACTGTGCAAGATGTCAGATGCAGCAGAACTGCTATCACAATTGTTTATAGTCACTTGTATTCCAGTTAGACTTTCAAGATATAATGAAACTGTCCAGATCGTTGGTTGTCATAAACATGAAGCTCAGACCCTTTGACCCAGCCAAGCATCTCTTCTACAGCTTTGTTCCAAAAGGATCCACCAGAACCCTTCACTTTTTTTAAAACTGGACTATTGTTAAATATTTTTCAATAAAGTCATAACAAACGTCATAAATCTAAAGAAACAGCATCTGCAGCAGATACTTTAAGGAAAGCCTGTGTCTTATGTCAGAAGCTTCAAACGCAGTGAAACTCTCCCTTGGTCCAATTTCACCTAATGCCATTTATGAAGCTACAGTAAACGGCAAAATGATAAGCCCTGCTTTACATGAGGGGCTGTTGAATTGTCACAGCAAAATAAAGCACCAGAGGCCATCTTTTCTGATCAGGTGATGGTATTCGCTTCACAGACATGGTCAATAAACTCTAATATCCAAGTAATCTTCTGTATGCAGACGGCTAGTACAACTCCTCTCATCATTACCACGGAGGAAACTCCCTTAACAAAAGACAATAACAGCCATACAGGGAGCAAAAATCATCCTTCATTCAAAAATAACTACTTTGAGGAAGGGATGTCTGGCCTCACATCATATGTGATAGCACAGATATCCCCAAAATATCCGCAGATATCTATTCAGATATCCCCAAAAGCAAAAAACAACAACAAAAAGTTATCTTGGTAGGCAAAGAAAAACCCAGAGAAGAGTTAATGTTTTAGCACAAAGAAACCACAACCAGCGCTCTGACCAGGCACTGTGGCCTTGTCAGGATCATAGTTTCAGTTTTATAGCAAGAAGGTAGAAAAGTGAAAGCCTGGATTGTGCTTTAAAGAAGCGTGTATTCTCTGCGTAGAAAATTTGCATTGGAGTTGTGGGTGTATGTTTTTTTTCAAGGCCCTCCATGGTTCGTTGGATAACAGGCACACCGGCAAGTATGCAAATGGGGGCTGTCCCAAAGACAATGCGACAGACACGCCGTCAATGGTTACTGTCATCCAGCTCTTTGCGTGACATGCAGACAAGCTTAGCGAACACTGATTGTCCTATAGACTCCGGTGACTGGAGGGAACGACCAGTCGGCTTACACCAAGACACATTTTTCACTCCTGACGTTTTGATAAAGGCTTATTGACCTAAATGAGACCCAAGTTATTCAGGGAACATCGGGGGTGAAAGTGCACAAGCTGTTCTTCATGGTCATACACAAAAACTCCAGGTATCCATTAGCAACTGGCGAATTCCCCCTCCCCTGCCCGTGGCTGTGTGACAGACAAAAGTGGTTTTAATATCTGGCATTGCATAAATCTAATAAGTAGTGTCCTGGGGGTGGGGGAGGCTGATGAATTTCTGTTGGTACACACTCATATTAGCGGCCAGAAAGTTGCAGACAATAAGGAAAAAAAATACATTAGAAATTTATGTCTTCCTGAGCTACTAAAATATTGCCTATATTTTCCCGATTAACAGCTTAACATGAAACTTTACATCAACTAAAATGATGCCAACCTGATCCTTAGTTCATTCATGCTGGTGGTAATTAGGGCTAATTCCATTTAATAGGAGCTAGCCCTGGCAGAGAGCAGCCATGCCTGATACCTGAGAATTTCAGCAAATCTGAGTTACACAACAGATTAATTTAGTCCACAGTTTCTTTGATACTTTCTCCTAATTGCCTGCTTAACATGTGCCTACTAAGTGCACTGTATAAAAGTCTGTGCTTCTCACAATGCATCAGCTAGACTGAAACATGTCTTTGAGAAGCTGATGTAGGAAAAAGGAAAGATAAAGTGCTGAGCAGACAGAGAGGATGGAAAGAATGAGTGAAATGAGAAACAAAGTAACATTCAGCACAAGGGAAAAATTAAAATACAGGGTAAATGACCACAAAACACTAGTGGGAGTGGGAATTAAAGCTCAGTGGAGGAGTTTTCTTGGTTAAAATTACAGACACACAAGAACTGCACTGTGCAAGGACGCATTCAACCCTGTGTAACTTAATTGTGATCTCCTTTCTATAAGGTGAAAATAGAAATACAACACTGAGATAAAAAACTTATACTGACGTGGTAAAAAGAGCCCTTTGAGATGTGACATTCATGTACTTTCATTCAGTGGGCATACAGGAGCCCTCTTGCTTAAGAGCAGAGACTTTTTTCCTTTTAATTACCGATTTGTACATGGTACCCTCACTTCTGCCATCCTTTCTGCTCAGCCCAGGCATACGCTTACCACCATCGTCATGCCTTCTCAGCAACATAATCCCAATACAGCCAAGTATCAGATTAACTCTGGGTGAAAAGGTAGAGAAGATGAATGTGAGATACATACGTAGACTGCTTTTCTTGAAGAAAAAAACAATCCAGCTGCGAGCAAATTCTCACATGTAAATTCACAACACTCTCAACTAAAAGGAACGGGTAGACAAGACGAGTGTAACAAGTCTTGGGCATTTCTACCGTGGTACAGTGCTTGGTGAAACTACAATAGATCTCCAGGTAGCCGTTTAGCAGATGCCAGGGAATGAAATATTTCTCATAAAGACCAGTAAAGGAGCTTGAGTCCTCAACTGGTACATTGATACAGGACTGGGGTCAGCATGTGGGATCCATTTTAGAAGCCTCACAACAGATTCTTCAGCACATCTCACTACTCAATTCCACAATTTTGACATGGAAACGGAAGTTCCTTTGAGCTGATCAGTTACTACATGAACAGCTTTGGGAATTGCTTCAAGGATAATGAAAGAGCCATCAAAACATAAAAATTACCCTCAGCCCGAGACAGATATGTCATAACCTAATCACCTGGCTAAAATACAGCTGTCTTCACCTGATGAAGGAACTTAGGCAGGATCCATAAAAACACAGTCCCCTGACAAACATATCCATGCTATCTGTCATTACAGCCCATATCTCCACAGTTCCCATGGATTAATCACAGTTTCATAATAAGCCCACACAGGGAACACGCAGAGACGGGCTCAAAGAACAGCTGTGATGAAAAGCTGACTTATTAGATTTGACTTACACCAAAGAACTGGACCTGCTATGGAAAAGGACACTTTAACTGTCGCCTTGACAAACTTCAGGATGCCATTAGGCAAAAGAACAAGAAAGTCCCTTCCATCACATGACAAGAGGGAAAAGTTACTTATGAAAAGGACTGTGACTCAATTGAAGGAGGAACCAGACTTCTTCAGCTGTGTGACTGGAGGGTCAGATCTATGAAAACAAATACACACAAGTATATTAACAAAATTAATATCTGGCTTATTTTGCTAATAAATGCATCTTGAAAAGCCCTTCCTTTACTACTCCACCCCCACTGGATTGGAAGAGCTACAATCCAACATTGGGAGACATCCAACATCCACAGTGCGAGATAAAGTGCAGTAGCAACTGCAAAAGGAAGGACAGAGTCCCTAACCTCAGCTGAAAGAGATGTTTTTAAGCAATTAGAGAGATTAGTAGCTTGGGGGACGGACGGACACCACAACAACAAAAAAACCCACATAACAAAACCCTGATATAGAATAGATCATGACACCATAGCAGCAGCTATTTAACAGATAAAGAAATTGTCTCTGAAGGCTGAGACAGCATCTGCATAGAGAATATATTGCCTGAGGTTCTGCTTGTAGACCTCAAAGCTGTAACTGGTCATGGAGCACCGCAGAAGTTCATGCAGACATTTGATGTGGGAGGACTAAATGAGGTCATCTGAAACCTGTTACGAACAAGAATGCCTTTACTCTGAGTCTAGACTTTTTTCAATTAACTCCATAAACATAAGAGAGGTAAAATACATGTTTTAGGAGCAAGGAAGCAAAGCATACCACTATGTTATTCCAACTGGCTACTGAAGACCAAAAATCAAAGATGACATACAGCTTCCATCCACCACAGAGGTGGCTGCCCTAGGAGGAAAGGAAGATAACAAGCACAGAAAAACAAGAGGCATTGACGAGGGGGATGACTTGAAGCCTCATGAGCACACAAATCTTGCTGTAAGACTTTCCTCCCACCCCAACGTTTTACTGGGAATATGACTCCTGCCCATCTCTGCCATATCACAAGCTCTATTACATTATCCTCATTGGAGGTATCAACCACATTATTCCCACAATTCTTTCAAATCTGACCTCCTTCAGATTCTGGCTTCAAGGATGACAAAATTCCCATGAATTCCTTTAAACAAGGAAATAAGCTCTCCCGTAGCTTATATAGGGATTGCATGCCAACCAGCATTACCTCAGCTACAAGATTCCCGTGGCACTACTTGCATTGATTTGTAAGGAAAGGCAATGGAAGAGCTTTGCTATAGAGCTAGTATGCCAACAGTAAAGGGGAATAGGAACCTCCTCGCAATCTCAGGCAGCAGTAGAGGAGTGAGGACACTGCCAAAAGTTTTGTTCAGAAGTCATGACAAGGAGGTCTCTGAAGCAGCCCACAGAGGAGACAATAGACGTGCTGATGCTAACGCAAAGTGATGAATGGGGCACTCGTCGTCAGCCAAGGGCTGTGGAGCTGGACTGGGCAACAGAGAAACAGGTTCAGCATCTTCATAAGCAGAGATGCAGCATATCCTCTATAGCCACTGAAAGGTCAAAAAAAGCAGAAACGTGTGTCTCGTGTAGAGCAATAGGTTGCACTTACACTCAGAGAAGGGTAGCATGAAAAAATGGAGCACTGCAGGCTACACATTAGTTCAGAGAGCACTGGACTCCACAGCACACTGTTCACCTGACACATCAAGGCTTGCAAAATGCTTCAGACAGCACTTGTGTTTAGCCAGAGCAGGGTATGCAAATTAACAGCAGCAAAGGCAACTGTTTCTTCTAATCTCACTCACTTTGTATAGAGAGGCCCCTCTTTGTTCTGTCGAGAAAGGCAGGACTTTTTCCTGAAAGCTGTACTGTGTTTTCTAAGATACACAGAACAGCAAAATCAGATGGCCTAGGCAAACAAAGACAGATACCAAGTTCAATAAAGTAAAAATCCCAGCTTGAAGAAGTACAGAGCAAAAATAAAAAGATAGATGTTTTTTCATATATATATAAACATTTACTGAGCGACAGCAAGTGCTAAAAGCACTATTTAAGATAGGGGATTTTTATCCTCCTAATTAATCTCCTTACTTCCAAAGACCTTGTAAACTGCACCTTTTCAAGGCAAAAACAATAACAGTAAGTTTTTAAAAAATGTTTAAAGCCAGAACACTTGATGTTCCTTCCTTTCAAAAAACCTAGTATCATTTGCTAAAATTCTTTGTCTAGCATATTTGGCACCAAATGATTAAACAGGCAATGGAAAACAAAAAACATGGTATCAGTATCACATTTCTATATTCAGAGCCCATAATTAATCCTAAGAAGTTACTGGACATTATCAAAGTCCCCACAATCATGTTTTTAATTAAGACAAAATAATATTTACGAAAATGTTCATGTTCTGAAAAAAAGGGATGCTTACTAGGAGACAGAGTTAGAAGAGTTGATTGTGCCGAAGCTTTTCTATTTTCCCTTAATCGGTGCCGAGAGCACAGAACAATAGCACTGAGACCAATAAAGAATACTGCAGGCCTGCAATTTTAGATTGAGATTTTCCAAAGGCTCCAAGCAACAAAATCCTATTGAATTTCAATAGGAGTCAGGCACCTAACTCCCTTAGGTGCATTTAAAAAGCCTTTAATTGATTTCCTTAGCTCTCTTCTCACTAGAGGTTTCAGCCAAATCCAAATGCAGGCAGTTGAAATTTTTCCACCGACTACAAAAGGCCTCAGATGTCAGTGGTGTAACTTTGCACGTGAAGGCACGGTCTTGGAGCACGGTTGCCTTAGAACAACTTTCCACACCATCACCTCTGCACAAGCCTCTTCACAACACAGTCGTCTTTAGCTTTTGAACTTAGTTGCTGATGATATCCACCAGGAATTTACAGAAGTAAATTAAGCTGGACTTGCACATTTCGTTTACCATGCTTGTTTTAATGCGGAGTTCTCCCCCATCACAAAGTATGCTTGAGAACTAGGCTTTAAACCCAAAGTATCTGGCAACAGAAAGGAAGTGTCAACATGCTAACACGAGCACAAAAATGATTTAAAAACCCCATTTCTTTCTGTTTATTTCAAGAACCTCTTACTCAGGGCTTCATAAAAATCTCTAGAAGGAATTCATACAGAACCTTCTCCTTCAAAGTGAAAAAATGCTCTGGCTTCTACCCAGTGCAGCATATGCTTAATTTTGTATCTCACCGAATTCAAAAGAACTATTCACCTACTTAAGATTAAGCACATACAGTTCAGAGAGATGCATGCTTATTCATTACTACATACAACATGCTAATGTGAGTAGAAAGGAACTGTTACAGACTATTTAAAAAAAAATAAAAATCAGCCTAAGCCAAGTAGTCTATATTTTTACATTACAGAGAACTTTTCATATTAACACTGTTTACACAGTGGTTACTTTCCCTGATCTGATTATTTTTATCCCGTCAAGTATCTCGTTGTATGCTTTTTAGTAAACAATCTTTCTCACTCATTTTTAGAAAAGCCACTTCACATTCACTGTGTCCTACACGGAGCAGTTCATAAGTCTTCCCTTTGCTCCACAGCTAACATTGAATTTATGGGGGGACCTCATGAAGAGGCTGTATGCCTGTTTTTTTCCAGCTATAAATGACAGGGCAATAAAAGCTACTGTGTCTTCCAGCAAACCATGTTTCTCTTACACCCTTAGACTATCACTTACAACACTATTCCTTTCTGAGAGAAAATAAACATTGCACAGTATCTCTTACCTGAAGGCAGAGCCACACAAAAGGATGAATCTGGCCATTATCAGCCCAGTTTACCTGCAATAGCTTCACTTCGTATACTTACAAGGGAATGTGACAGTAGATGGCATTTTTAAGATGTCACAGACACACTCTGCTCACCTGCTATACAGTTTGGTAACAGCAACACTTGATATCTAGTGATTTCAGACATACTAATGTACTACTATTTTGTTTGAGGTCACACTGTGAGAGCAGCCAGGAAGCAACAATATGTTTTAGAACAGAAATTAGAAAGATTATTGATGAAAAAGTATTTTTGTTCCACTGTTTTTGAAAAGTGGGAAAGAACTTTCTTTGAATATTTATTTTTCCTCCTTACTCATCTGTTTTCATTCTATTAGAAAAAGGCAGAAGAAAAGAGGAAGACGACTGGTAAGGATGGGAAGCTAGAAACCTCTAGTTTTCAATTATCTTTTACATTAAATCAGTGTTTGCTCTTGAAAAAATGGTGGTTTTCAGAGTCATATTTCACACAAACTGTAGCCAGGTTTCATTTTATATTTAACTTTTAGTGATGCTTTTTTTAAAATGTATAGAGCTCTTAAACACAAGACATATCTGCAGAATCATCTGTAGATTTAAGGCATGAAAGGGAATACTTTTTATTATAAAGTAGAAAGTTTAGGAACTACATTTTTCTCTCTAGAAACTTGAAAAAACAGGACTGTAAGAAAATAAGCTTCAATGAAATTAATTTTCCTTTTTTGTTGTTTCTCTCCCTCTGTACAGTCACCAGTTGACCAAGGATATCTACATTCCCACTCTGCAGTAAACCTGACTGCCAAAGCCCTACTAGTTCTTTGAGCGTCTCACTCCAAAGTTGACAGCACTGCATATGCATCATCTCAGCCTTACCCACAGCCAAACATTCTGACCTATGAAGATTTCTCAACTTAAGGCCACCACTCAGAGTCCAAAGAAAGAGAAAGAATGCCCGCAAGCTGTAGCAATGCCCCTCTTCATTCCCTGGGTAGGCAGGAGTCAGGAAGATTGAAAAGATAGGGGAGGTCAAAGCTTGACTTGCTATTCAGCTACAGGTTTCTCATATGGCTTTGAGAAAACCACATGCAGTCTTTTAACTCCATTCCAAATCAGAGAAACCCACTAAGCTCACCACCCTCTCCCACACAAATGCTCCAAGACAACGAGGCAGTAGCACTGTGGATGGAAGTATAGCTGGATACGCCCAGCGACATCGTGAGGCCCCCATACCTAAATCCCATGAGCTATTACGAGCTATTTCAACAACTCCTGCAAAAGCAAGTACAGAGTATGCCGAAGAGGAACTCTTTGATGAAGTTCTAACTTCTTACCTCTCTTGCGGAGACAAGACCTCCATCCCCAGCCCTGCCCTCCCTCCGGGAAGGGAGTTACAAAATGGTAGTGTGCTTGACAGCCTTGCTTTAGGATTCTCAGATCTACTCTTCCAGCTCCTCTATATGGTTTTTGGCTTTATGGGATCTTCACTGGGATGAGATGTGTTCCGCAATTAATACATTTCCAGAAGAGTTAGAGGTCACCAAAAGCAGGATGTTACCTTTACTTCTACATATACTCATGATACCCTCTTTTTCCAGAAGCAGTATGTTTTCAAAATTCATCCTCCAACAGTAAGATTTGTGGCCTAAGCAATGGCCGTGTTCTTCAGTAACAGTTTAAGAACTACTGATTTTCAAATGGACTAATGCCGGTTTCAACCACCTCCAGATAACAAGGGGAAAAAGAAAATTTTCATTTTTTCCAGACTGGCAGGATAGCATTGCAGGATAGAGCTGTCAAGTTCTGAAACAAAATCCTGCGCGGTTAGAAGTGGGGCATTCCTTTCACACACCTGGGCGACCACTGCTCAGTTACCAGTGTCAGGCTCAGCGTTGATAAGAGTTCAAGTGCCATATTTCTGTTTGACATTCCCATAAACACAACCTGCTTTTGCCTCAACATACTTGAGCTCTCTCCCAGGCCTGCTCCAGGGAATACGCATCATGCTCTTCCACACAGCTGCAAAAACAGTCACACACTAAACCTGTAGTCCAGGCACTTAATACTCCTCACAGGAAAACACATGTGCTAGTTTAAGCTAATAAAAAACCTCTCAGATGCCCTATGTACACAGCCTATTCAGTCAGCATTTTACAGTTGCCTCTAAAATTTGTGAAGGAGGAGAGGAGAATTATTTGACATGCAAAATAAACCTAACCGAAGGCAAAGCAGGCAGCATTTTCAGCTAAGTGGCAAATACATTTCACATACTGAAGGCAAATAGTTTCCTGCTCGTGCCAATTTCCTGCGCCCGTTCCAATCAGCAAGCATTAAACAGTTGTGGCTATCATTTAGCACATCGGGATTATAGCATACCAAAATGGGAAGTTAATGTATACCAACCAAAGCACATGATTAACTCAGTGCAAACTCTCCCTAGAGCTTTGATAATGTTCCAAACAGACCAAACTAAACTTACATTTGCAAAATGAAGATAAAAGCCAGATCTCTCTGAAGTTGCATACCCCATTAACCAAGCTACCGTTATGTGCAAAGACTTATATTTTTACTTGGATTCATGTTTCTATCAGTTTTGAGTCCAACATAAATAAATGGTGCAACAGAGGCAGCTTTTTTCAGAATTTAAAGTTACGAAAGGAGAACTCCAGCTCTGTGAAACTCCCTTCACTCACTATCACCTTTCCCCTGCTCCCTTTACAAATAAAGGACAAGTGCACTATTCATTGCTGGAAGGAAAAAAAAATTCTTAAAAAAGCCATGGCCTTCTCAGTGGCAGCTGGTCTGAGCTTCAAGACATCAAATACCTCAGGAAACTAATAGGCATTATATAGAATGAATTTGACAAAAAAAAACCCAAACTGGTATTTGGCAGAATTCACCAACAATGTACTCCAAAACTCTTTGGAAAAGCAGAGCCCTTATAAAAGCAATGCTTAGGACACATCAAGAATAGACTAAAGGCTCTGCAACAGTACATAGGCTAGCAGGCAGCTGATGTAGCAAGCAAAAGCCACCCGACCAGAAGAATCCCCTCTGTGAAGTGGTACCTGAAGAGGGAAAAACAATTGCAACTTAAAGGAAGGGACACAAGGAGCATGGTTTAAAGACAGATGAGTGTTTTCTGTGCTGAAACATGGGGCAATGCAGAACAGATTTAGAGTCCACTTTAAAATATACATTATTAGAACAACCAAAGCACTGGTTATGCATTTTAAATGCATTAACATATCACAGCATTCAACTGGTAGCAGTGGAGCAGGACTTCATATTAATTGCATTACTATTGCGTTCATTTTTCTAAAGCTTGAGGCATATCTGCTCCTTAGGTGAGCTATACTTCCAGATGATTCATGGTACAATTTTTCCTAGGAATAGCTGGGTTTTCTAGGGCCTTCTCTTTGATCTGAGATTTACTGTTGCTTAAATTAGTAACGAAAGTAAACACATATTTGGAAATGCCCAACTTCCAAACTTTTTTTTCCCCAGTACCTCATGTGATAAAGCAAATGGCAGTCTTACTACACAGCTAGACAAATTCTGGTTGTAATTATAAAAACTTTTTTTGGTTTGTTTTAAATGGCAAAAGATCATCCAATTTTTTAGCCTTTCCCTTACACTTTCTCTGCAGTTCTTGGTACTCACCATTTCAAAAAGTTGTTTTTAGTATGTCTGTCCTGCTTAAGCCCCTTGAGATCCCATTGTGGTAGATGTGATATTAATAAAAAACTGTAAGGCTAGTCCAGACATCAAAGGTCTTACTGCCAAACCAGAGAGCTAAGATTACCCACTGGAACCAAAGATGTTCATCCCATCCAAAAAGACACTTGTTCAGCAACAGACAAACTAGTAAGAACCGACACTTGTACCAGTTGTCTTAACAGAAATTAAGCAAGAGATTAAAGAAAGGTGACTCCTTGCTTTAAAGCTACACAACCTTAATATTTACTAACCCAATACGCAAGCCATCACTCCATATGACAAACAACTGAAAGGTGTGACATGTTTCGCATCATGTCATTACCAAGAGGTGATAATCTTCTTCTCAATGTAAAACTTTCTTTCAAAGTAGTATTTTTTCAGTACGCAAAAAAAATAATTATCAGGCTAAGTTCTTTTCTAGGACTAAGGAGGAGTTAAAAAAGGGAGTCCTAATGCACAACCACCAAATACTGATACATGAATAGTGCATGTAAAAAGTTTGGGTTACATCCTTTTTAGTGGTTTTAAATAAATAAATAAATAAAATCTCTCAAGTGGCCAAGACCTGTAGAAATGATCAAACATCAAAGGTTTTAGCCAACCTTACAGATCTTACAGGAGGAAGAGGCCACTTAAACTACAGTTCAGTTTGGATAGTTTTCCACTTTCCTTAAAGCATCAGTAAAGGTGGCTAAAAGATAGAAAGCAGGGTCAGAGGCCTGTCCTCCTCTGCCGAAAGGAGCAAGGCAGCAGACCCAAACTCACCCATTTGGCGAGTTCCTTCTCGGTGGATGAAACAAATGGGTCTGCCAGGCTTGGATCTGTGTCCTCTTTCCAGCTCTGCTAAAAATGGCTTTAACGACAACCTTGTGTTTCCCCTTTCCCAAACATGTAACACACTGCACATTTAACTTTGTATAGAAGTGTCAATTGCTAGTACTGTTCAGGGTGTAATTAATTAACAATCACATTACACTAGAAAAGCACATAAGGGACTGCTTTGTGTACAGTGTGCATTTCCTCATCAGCTGGATGGCCAACGGGAACCTACTAGACATGAAAGTATGGTACAGCTGTGTCCCATAACTGGCTATTTGAATATTTATAAGTTGGTGCACTTGGGATACCAAAGCTGATGACATGAATGCATGTTTTACTAAGTTCATCGATAAAGCTTTCCTCATTAGAAATCTGCCCCTAGCATGTTACATCAGAGAATTCTGTTATCATGAACCATATTACTCATCCCAAATGGCATACTGTTAAAGCCAGAAACATTGTGCCTATTTAAACAGCATGCTTTATAGTACTTGAAAAGTAGTAGAAACTCTCTGGTAATACTAGCTGTGGTTTTACACCTTTTGAGTAATAGCAATGAATATTTCATGCTACGGAGACATGAAATGTGTTCGTCTCCAGTGCTAAATCACCCTGAAAAACACTATGAGAGCTGCCTTTTTAAACACTTTGTGAATTATTTGTAGGCTGTAGGAATTATCTCTTCAACAAATTTGATTATTTTTTATGTTTAAAAAGATAGTAAACAATGGTGGCTGTAGAACAAGCAATCAGTTCTCAGCACAACACCAAGTAGTTACCAGCACATGACTCCTAGTATTGCTATGAGAAGTCATGTTTAACTGTTTCAATCTTAAGCACAGTGTTAAACGCAGATATGGGTTTTTTTAACACGGAAAAGAGGGTGAACAAGCTTTGGCGGGGGGGAGGAATCTATTGCAAACTGGAGGTATTTGTATACTAACTGGCTACTGCATTGCTATTTTCCATGGAAATTCCAGGCACATTAGTTTTGGCAGCAATTAAAGACTACTTTTGGAATCCTTAACAACATTCAAGGAGTTCCTTTTAACTTTACTTCATGTTCTGTAGTTCTTTCTATGCTTTAAAGCAGGGAAAGCAGTTTTGTTTTGTTTTTTTTTTCAACTTGTTTTACTGTTAAAATAAATACAAAGATAAGTCAGTCAGAATTCAGGCTCAAAGGAACCTCACTGAAGTATTCCTCTTTGAGAGCCAAGAAGCTCCTCTTTTGCTCAGGTTATACCTCTTACTGCTGCTCAATACACTGTGCAACTCTGCCTGTGAGCCACACGATCACAGGACCCAGTGATAAAAGAAGCTATTCAGAGTTTTGGCAGGAAGAATACTTCTGACATTTTGTTTCATCTGGATCACTTCAGCTCAGGGCTTTAACACTAAGCTGCCCATGCTACATCACACAGCTAATTTCTGACACCTCTTCCACTGTACATCACTTTATTCTTGAATATTCTCATCCAAGTCAATGGGACCCTTGAAGCAGACTGCAGTCCATAACAAACAAGCACAGCTGAACCTATCTGTTGAAAAGGGAAGATTACACCTTTACACTACATATATCTAAGTACTGAGCCACATAATCAACGATTTATGCTTCTTGAGAGGAAAATACAAACAAAAGCCAGCATCCAGGCATCAGAAATGTAACTATATCATATTCCAAATACTAGCTAAGCTGTTAAAAACCTGACCACGTGATATATTTCAAGCATGTTCATAACTACAAAACAATTATAAAAACAACATTAGTATTAATACTGATAAACTAAGTTAGTATTAACTGCCTGGCTAGAAAGCAACTTCATGGCGAATGAAAACTCCAAGTACTTGGATAGGGCAAACATGCATGGCTTTTATTGTAATTAATGGACAGAAACAGGCACATAGAAAGGGAAATTCATCTCAAGCATCCTAGGCACCTTGAGACATAACAAACTATGCTTTCAGGAGTACCTATCCTTTTCCATGAAAGGAAAGCCTATGTAATTGGCCTGTACTATCTAACTTAACTTTTAGACAGCTAAAAGCTGGGGGAAAAAAAAAATTAAAAAAAATCAGAGTCAGCCTAGAAGACTGCTTTGAATTATCCAATAAAGTATTCTCAGCTTGCAGCAATGGTATAAACAGCAGAGGAAATTTACTATCAGTTCTCACTTGAAAGAGAGGTTTATGAGGGGGTTCTATTTTGGGGCTGGTCTCCCCAGAGAGGTCCACGTGACTGCCTTGTCTACCTCCAGTTTCCCCTCTCAAAACTCCCAAATCCACTAGTTGATCTGGACAGATCAGAAGGTCAGGCACGTCAGAGGAGATTTAAGCTTCCTGAAAGCATTGTGAAAATAAGGAGCCCGGCAGAAAATAAATGTCCTCTCTACACTTCGAGAGAAAAGATTTTATGTGAATAATCACACTCATTGGAATTCCTGAATCTGGATGTTGATAAAAGTCAGAGAAGACTTATTGCAAGCTTCAACCGAAGCCATTCGGCTTCATAAAACAAACAAACTAAAAACCAGAAAGGCAAACAACCATCCACCTCAAGACCCCCCAAAGCCCTCCCTAGCATCGTAAGTTTTTCTGTAATAATATCATTTTTCTGTGATTAAGTAGAATTTTTACTATTGATTCCTGTAACCTATGTTTACCAAAAAAAGTGACCAAATGCAAATTACTTTCAGAAAGAAATTTTTTAAAACTACGAAACCAAGAGGTTTATTTTTCAGGTCTCAAGGACTGTCCACTTGCCATGAAACTCAATATGAAGTTAAGAGTGAAATAGGAAAGACTTCCTCCATGTCCTCTCTACCACCACCTACCCACCCACATACTTCTTCACATTGTTACATGACTGTTTCCAGGTAGGAAAGAGAAACATTTTGGGGAAAAAAATCTGACACCTAGTTTCAATGGTTTAACTCCTCTGAGAGATGTAACTCTTGATTCATCAGAGCATGAGCTCAGCAGAGAAAGCAAACCAATGAATCATCATTCAATAAGGAATAGGTATTCATCATGCAGTCACTTCTTGAATCAACTCAGACTGATTAAACTTCTTTCATTAACTGATTTCAGCTCATCTGGTTTATTAACATCTATATAACCCACCTGGGACCCTCAAACATCTGCTGTGCTTGTCTGACTTGTTTTAGGAAGCTCAAGCCCCTTCATTATAAGCATTTCTCAGATTTTTAAGACTTTTAGATTACCCTGATCTTTCTTAAGAACTATGGCAGCTAGCAGCTCTTATGCTCCATATAATCATTTACTGCTGTTGTCCAGCAGAGCTGAACACATTTCTCTCATTCAACCACACAGCCTCAAACAGAAATCATGGGTAGGGCTTGTCAAAGATTGACAGCTCTACTGGTCTTCCATAAAGGGAAACATACTGTTCAGGCTTATCCCCACCCACGCATTTTCATTTTGTAGTTCATGATGGTCACGACAACCCACTGAGTTCAAATATTTACAACCAGGAGTAGGTGCCAGTAGTGGGCAGGGGGTGGTGGAAGATCAAGCATTTATTTGTGCCCCATACATTTAGGATGTTGCTCTTGGGCCTCTTACAAGACACTTTTCTGCATGCATTATACTCACAGAAAAGCTACTGTCCACTACATTCATTTATTAGCATTTGAAAAATACATAATGTCCCCATATGCAAATGGCAAAATAGTTTCCATTCTTCAATTTCCTCCAAATTTATGAATGTTACACAGGATAGTATGAGCTGATAAATCTTATGGCAAACAGAAACAAACAACAGCATATCCAACCACCATATCCTCAGTACAGTCTCTGTATATTGGATGTAGAATTTGTTCCATAAAAATAAATTTGGAATTTTCCTGTATTGTACACAAAAATATCATCTGTAATTGATTTCATTGATGTTAAATAGCTCAAGACTTTTACACGTATGCACCAGTTATTTTGAGGTTTATTTGTAGCCGTATGAGCTGTTCAGAATATTTCTTTTGAAAATAGTCAAGAGTTAATTGACTCAAGATTTTGGGGGTGGGGAGTGAACTTTCTAGAGTACAAGCCATAGTATGTTAACACAGACAGTATCTCACACTATACTGAGCTCTACTAAGATGAAAGACTCAGAAGGTTCACTGTATAATAAAAAGAGCTCATGTAAGCAAAAGAAATAAATATTTACAAAGAGAAAACTGCCTTTAAATTCCTGAAACCCACCCCACACTGAAGAATCATCATCATATTAGACAGTAACATCAGCATGGGGAAGAGAAAGCGGGGGGAAATGAGCACAAGCAATAGCCTTCCTTAAAAAAAATATTTATCTAAAAGTAGTTAGATAATCTTTGACTTTCAAAATTGCTGAACCAGTCACTTTATCTCATGTTCAGCATCATACTATTAAACGAAGTCAAAAGTTTCTGTGGTTACTATCAGATGAAATGAGCTAATTTCCCCTGAGAATTGGCTACACTGACCAGATGTCTTTAGCCAGCTACTCCCCAGATCACGCAGGAGCAGCACATGCAATGCCTTCTCTGTTACTATGGAGATGGGTTTTCCCATCCACTATGCAGCCGGGCACATAGTAGCTACCAGCTGTTGTCTTGACTCATACTCCATCAGGAGAGACCGAGGAAAGAAAGTGGGAGATGTAGGGCTGAGCTTCTCCCAGCCCTGGACCTCATAAACTTTAACCACAGCGTCCAACCCTCCACCTTGTTAGCCGCCGCTTGAGCTTGTTGCTATTGTTTAAAGTCGCCTTATGGTGCTTCCTTGACTGGTTTTACAGGCTCATAACAGGTCAGCGGCAGCACACAACCACTTGGTATAACATGTTTGAATGCTGGGCTGGAAACTTAAGGCTTCCCCAACTCACACTTCTAGCCCAACATTCCCATCTAAATGGTTTTATGAGCTTAAACCTAAATCTCCAGCAGTAACCCATTTCAGGTTCCTGACATTCTCGCTCCATACTTTCAAAGAAAAACTTTGTGGATTAATGGCTCCCTATCCTTCCTGCAAGGCTGGTTAATGCCTTCAATTCCCATTGCTTTTTAACTCCTGTGGAACTTTAATCCTTCTCTGACCGTGCTGATGAGCTGCAGAGAAACAACGCTGGTTGGGATTTTCATTCTTGTGTTTTCTTTTTGAATGCAGCCAAGTTCAAATGTCTAATTATAACATTGCAGAGTTAATGATCAATTTAACAAAGGCTTTAGAGTATCTTTGAAGTCATAACAACAAGCCAAAGGGGGGTTTAAAACGTTAACTGCACAGGGAGCCTACGTAGAGAGCTTTCTTAGGATTATCTCTCTCACTTAACAACAAAATTGAGGCATTTCAGAATACTTCCAGCAACCCCATGGCTCAATCTGGTTGCCACATAGCACAGAGCTCTAGCTAGTGTTTATTTTATACCTCCAAGCAGCACCAATCATTACCCTATTAATTCAAGCATGTTTAATTCAATGTCCTTCAACTACTCAGTCATGCCTGTTTGTAACTTTTAAGCAACTACAGAAAGGTACAGCTTGTCACCACATTTATACCTAACAGGTGCTTATCACTAATGTTAGATATACAATGTAAGTAGGGTATATATTAAGACAGCTACAAGTGATGTTCACTTCAATGTATGATATGCAGCCTCTGCTCCTTTTGCTTACGGCACACTTTTTTTCCACTTATCACACAAGCTGAATTTGCCTTCAGATGTATGTAGCTCCTGCTGATGTCAGTGAGCTATAAATACACATCAGAGGACAGGCTCCAACCTGTTTACTTTTTAATTTGACATATGTAGCCACTCATATTTTGTATATATTACGCACCATTGCAATGCTGAATCAGCATATCCAGAAATAACAATAAAGGCCGGCTCAGCCCGAAGCAGCGCACAGAGAAAGCAGTCAGGCTCCTCCTCACTTTCCTTTTACAGCAATCCTGACAGCCAGCATCACTGGACATGTTTTGCAGAGGTATTTTTGTGTCCCCCCTCAGGTGTCAGACAAGGGTGAAGGTGAAAGGCATTAACCTGTTGATAAAGATTAAGCAAGGAGTTAAGACAGCAAAGGAGTTATAGATGAGGGGGTAGCCATTGCTGGTCCTTCCAAGTGAGCTGAGGGGAAGAAAGCCAAAACCTCAGGCTGCCTGCAAGATCTCCACCAACGCTTCCCTTTGCACTATACTGAAGAACAGGGCTGGACATTTTTCCCGTTTAAAATTACAAGTGAGGAAAACTTCCATAGCAAGAAGCAGAGACAGTCTCTAGAGCTGGCCACTGTAACAGGAACATTTCACAGGTTTGACCAAGCAATTTAACAGCCACCCTCTGGCTGGCACAGAGTGATAGGGCTGTAATGAAGAACCTCTAGGCACATAGGGGTTTATATATGGGGCATTATCAACAAAGAAAATTTATATATCTTTTTGTCCCAGTGCTGCAATTATAGACCACAATAATTGCATGGTAACATGTAAGATAAATAAAAGCTGGAGAAACTGCATCAGTGGGGGGGAAAAAAAAAAAAAAAGAAAAAAAAAGAAAAATCAGTGTTTCCTCTCTAAATCAGCCAGTGCAATCAGCTTTTCTTTCAGATCTCCTGGTAGATTACATCTTACTGCTTTCTTCATTTAAACCCAACTTCCCTAGACCTTATCTATGTGGTAATTTCTACTTCATGGTGACTTTGTTCATTACATTCAGGTACTTACCCTTACAGCCCTGGCACAGCAAAGGATTGCAGATGCTTGAAACTAAAGATCACTTAAGCTCTGAAAAAATGTAAAGCAATGAAGAAGTGAGAGCAGTCAGTCTGCATCACGCTAAAAAAGGCTTTCAGTGAATACCTGAGTACAACACTCTGCAACAAGACCATGGAGCTTCACTTCCCATCTTGGGGGGAGTTCAGTCTGAAGCGTGCTAGTCTTTCCAGAGATGACCAGGGCACTTATATTCCACAGAAGCAACAGGATGCTTTTTTTGTTCTATTACAAAAGCAGTTTTGCTAGAAAAATCACATGATGAAATGGTATTTGGACATTATATCACAACTACTCCTACCATTCTTTCAAAGTGTACGACACAAACATTGTTCTGCAACAGCACTATTTTTAATAAAATACAACTGCATCCAAAAAAAGAGAATGAGGTATCAAATTTGTTTTCCTCTTCATGCTCTGAAAGCATAAGGATTTTGTTTAAATCAGAAAAACAAACCAGTTCATTAGCTCTCCTGAAGATGTATAAGACTGAAATCAGGGGGTGCATCACAAGGCACAACATTTTGGTTGATACTGCTACACAACAGCTACAAACATGCATTATATCCTGAGACAAAGTCTTCACAAGTGTTTCAGTGGTTTATTAACCCCTATCATATCTTTCAAAGTGATGTAAGCACTAGGAGCAAAATTTGCACACCTGTAAATAAAGCTGGATCCTTTAAGCATAAACTGTGACAGAGAGACGGTGGTGACAGGACATCTGTCAGAAAGATTCACCCATGCTTTTTAGAGAGTTTAGAAGCTTATATTTCATTTCAGAAATGCAATTAGGCCTGCATTCATCCCACTTCACTTTCTGCTCTTAGCTGTTAAAGCCATGGCTCCATCCATAACTCTGTGCAGGAGAGGGGCACCTCCAAAAACATGCTGAGACCCTAACTTTGACATCTCAGCCTCAGGTTAGATGGCATGTGCTCACGCTTGAGCCTTAAGCAAAAGTAGTACTCAGGTTCCTGAAAGCTATGAAGTGCAAACAAAAAAAACCCACCCAAACCAAAACAGAGCTTTGCCATACCACAGTGAGGTAAATGCACTGGTTTTCTGCCAGATTCAACAGCAGGGATAAAAGAAGTAAGTGCATGCCAGCCCTTCAGTAGGCCATAAAATTCTCATTCTATTGTATTAAGTTAATCTGAGACCAACAAAAGTTTAAACCAAGGATTCAGACTGTGAGGGACTGCAGCAGCAAAAGAGCCACTGCAGATGACTTTGTCTCCTAGCTCTTACGCGAACAGCCCACGCCCAAGGGCACAGGCAGGTGAATTTTTGCATCCCTTGATACTAAACTCAACAGAAACCATCTCATAGATGTTGGCTCAAATGTAGGGTTTTTTTCCAGACAGAACCACCACAGTGCAATGCAGCATCTTACAGTTCCTTCTCATCGTTTATGCAGCTTGCAGTTCAGATTTTGAACACCTAAAAAATTCCAGGATAGAGATTCTTCATTTTTAGGCATTATGTTTTCTGGTGCAATGTATATTGAAAAAGCTGCTACTGCTAGCTTGTCACTTTTTGTGCCAATTTATCAAGTGGTTTATATCTAGCAGATCATAGCTTTAA
>NW_009632404.1:0-1429 GCF_000690535.1 Cariama cristata
GAGGAGGAGGAGGAGGAAGGGTATATATAACCGCCCCTTTCAGGTGCAAATCTGCATTGCTTATCTCAATTTGTATCCAGAGGAAAAAGCACTTATGAAACTAGCAGACGACTTTGATGCAAACTAGTACATTTTAATGCCATTTTATTAGAAATCATGCAAACTTTAATATAAAAAATACAAGTGCAATAAGAATCTTTGTGTGTAAATACAGATTCCGGGTTATCGTGTCATTGTCAGCTTCCCCAAGAAATATTCCCACAAGCACGAGAAGCTGCAGGCTTCCCTCTGTCCCCTCCTTGAGCAGCCCCCCCTTAGCCCCTTAGCACACGCCTGGTTCCGTTCACTTGGATCCCAGTGTTTTGTTATTCTGCCTTTTTTTTTGTCTTGTTTTGCTTTAAATTAGTTTGACGACCCAAGAACACTTTTTTTTTTTTTAAAATTTATTTACATTTCATTTCTTTAGTGTCTTTTGCAACATGAAACGAGGAGCTCGCACCTCAAAGAGTAGGGAAATCTCCTTCCTAGTCAAGGCTGCAACTCCCTGGCACCCCAAACCTGTCCCCCCGCCCCAGCCAAGGGCTCCTCCTCCCTCCCAGCCCTCCCGCTCCCCGAGGAGAGGTGGCTTCTTCCCTTCTTCCCCACCTCATCCTCTCACCAGCCTGGCTCGGCCTGACGACACGGTCACCCATCGCTCACCTCTCTAAAACACCACGCACGCACACGCACGCCACGGACCTGCTTTTGCCTCCGAAACTCCCGGCCTGCGTTCACCTGCAACGCCACAGCAGCCTCCTGCCTTTCCTCCAGACCTCAAGGCCCCGGCTGGAAAAAAGCTAAATCCCAGGGCTTTTGGTTGTGCAAGTTAATAAATAAACCGTCTTCGCCTTGCTAACGCGCCGAAGGCCCTAGGCATCCTCCCCGGCCGGCCGCTTGGCCCGACAGGAGGTTTTACCGAGCATCGATTCAACACGTCTCGTTACAGTCAACACAGGCTTCATCTGCTCTGCTACAGCAAGTTTTCCTTTAACACATTCTTGTGCCTTTCGCTTCAGACATGGCTTAATCCCATGAATTTGCTCCATCGTTTTAAAATATTAAAAAAAAAAAACAACAACCCCAAAAACAAAAAAAAAGTAACAATGGCTGGATATGCCAAAAAGAAGCCAGCACTGCAGCAGCGGTTAATGTCTCTAACTCTCCTACGGTTAGGAAAAGAAGGAAAGAGAAAAGGAAACTTAGCATGGGTTTGTAGCACAATAAATCATCAACACGTCATCACAAAGAATAAAAGGTTAAAGTCAACAGTTAAAACAGCCTAACGTGTGTGTATAATATATATCAGCATCAAACGGGATCGGCAGAAACTGAAGCGGCAAGGAGGAAAAGGTTGGTGGTTTGTTTGCTTTTTTTTTTAAAAAAAAAAAAA
>NW_009632405.1:0-287 GCF_000690535.1 Cariama cristata
AGCCCTGATGAGGATGCTGGACAACCTGGTGAGCGCTGGCCGGTGCCAAAACACGGCAAGCTCCCCTAAAACGCACAAAAATACCTCTCTTTTTATCCCTGTATTATTCACAACTCTCTCTCTTTCCAGGGGTATCGCACGGGCTACACCTACCGCTACCCCTTCGTGCAGGAGAAGAGCAAGCCCAAAAGCGACGTGCTGATCCCTGCCACGGTGACGGCCTTCGTCTTCGAGGAGGAGGCCGCCCCCGTCCCGGCGCTGCGGCAGCACGCCCAGAAGCAACAGAA
>NW_009632405.1:376-1133 GCF_000690535.1 Cariama cristata
GGTGCGGGGCTGCTGCGTCATCCCGGCAGGGTGTTGGGTTCATTTGGGAAGGGGGTCTGGCTCGGGGAATGGCGTCAGCAGGACGGTGGGTGGGTTTTTGGGTACCAAACAAAAGGCGGATGAGGGAATGCCTGGGATGTTATGGATCCCACCAAAATTTGGTGCGCAGGAACACCCGGAGATCCTCCAGAAGGGAGAAATGCTTCATTTGCTGCCTTTATTTAACACAAGCTTTCCTTTCCTCCTCTATTCCACTCCGCACCCTGGAATAATATTTATTTTAAAATTCCACCTCCACATCCTGGGGGGCCAACCACCATAGGCTTTATTGGGGTCTTCTCCCTATGCAACATGCATTTATCGGGGTCTCCCCTCTATGCAACGCATATTTATTGGGCTCTCCCCTCTTCATGACGTGTATTTATTGGGGTTTTGGCTCTGCGACACGCAGTGGCTGAAAGCAGATGAGGTGGAAAAAGGCACCAGCGGGACCCCCATCCGAATCGAGAACCCCAACCAGTTCGTGCCCCTCTACACGGACCCCCAGGAGGTGCTGGAGATGAGGAACAAGGTATGGTCCCATCCCAAAAGCCCCAGATGCTTTCGGACGCGGGTGCAGGGATCTCGGCAGACCCCGAGGTGGCAGGGGAGGCTTTTTCCCCATCCTCATTCTGCATCTCGCCCGCAGATTCGGGAGCAAAACCGTCAGGATGTGAAATCGGCTGGGCCCCAGTCGCAGCTGCTGGCCAGCGTGATC
>NW_009632406.1:0-9587 GCF_000690535.1 Cariama cristata
GCATGGGAAACCAAAAAGTCCTTGACTTAAAGTACCACTTAGCAACAACTAAACCATTGGTGTGGTATTAACATTATTCTCATACTAAATCCAAAATGCAGCACTGTGTCAGGTACGAGGAAGAAAATTAACTCTATCCCACACGAAACCAGGATATCCAGTTACACTCCACATCTACGACTTCAACCTCTCCGTTTCTCAAACACCAGACCAGAGAAGCACATCCTAGGTGCGCTCATGGGTTCTAGCCACGAGCAAAAATCCATCATCAGCCCAACAGCTCTAACCTGTTCAATGCCGTAGATCACAAAATGGAGCGGATATGCAAATTTATATACTAAGTCTAGACTTGAAACCTCTGCCGGTGTTAGCTGCTGAAGTTGCAATTTTAAAATTTTTTAGTATTACTTTGGCATTATTTTGCTGTTACCATTTAGGCAGCACACTCGTATTTTAGCTTTATCTCTGTCTCTCATTTTTGTGACCGCAAATAGTTTGAAAAGTGTGGGCTAAATCTCTGTACAGAAGAAAATAGCAGAATGATCTTGCTACAGGCTGTGCAAAGAATGTGGAAAGTTGTTGCTGTTATTTTCATTTTCTAAAGGCAAAACCTGTTTAAACAAAAAACGTTCATACAGTTTTGCATTCAATATGCCATTTGCTCAGATGCCTAAAAATCTACCTGCCCTAAATAGTGAGCAGCCAGGTTGAAAACTCTAGCTGCAAGACTAAATATTTTAAAATAGGGGGAAAACGAGCAGATAGCCCTGCTTCTGTTCAGCAATCCCGGTGTCTTGTCCACGGTTCAGTAAGCAAACGGCAAATGCAGTTTCAGAGCACTGCCCAACTGCTCCAGCAGCCGCGACTCCTCCTCCTCCCACCAATCCCAACCTCCTTCATCTGAAACGAAAAAAGCCCTTTTAATCTTCAAAGCATGGCCACAAGTCAAATCTCAAACTTAGCACACTTTTTAATTTTCTTTTTAATTATCCAGTTGGGAGAGTTATGCCCTCCTTGCTCAGTGACCTTTCACTCCTTCAAGATTACTTCAAGAAATCTTTCCTGGGAATAATCAGCAAATTTATGCCACTTGCAGAGGAAATGTTTCAAGGCTTCCAAGTGCTGAGGGGGAGAGACAGCACAGTTCCTCGGGTGCTTTGGTGCAGGCAGCCTTTTCGGTGTTACACAGTACCCTCAGATCTGCAGGCCAAGTATTTCCCGGCTTCAGACTGCTGACTGCTGCGAGCACAGCCCCGGCACATCTGCCCAAACACCTCCCCAGAAGTACGCCGTCACCACGCTGAGTTTGAGAGCCCCAGAGTCCTTTCGCGGAGCCAACCCCCAAAATGGCAAGAGAATTTCTTTCTGCTGGAACTGGCAAAAGCAGATCATCTATTGGTGCCTCGGAAGAATGACAGATGTTATTATTGATTACATTATTGATTACATTAGCAATAATAGATGCTATTATTACTACCGATAATCGTGTACCAACTGTCTGTCCTATGGGTTTTGGTCACTAAGCATAGCTTGGTTTCCCATAGCCATAGCCACAGGGAAAAATTAAGTCATTATTGCCATTAATGACTTTTAAGTTAAACCAGCACTACTTACTCTCTGTCCACATACTAAACAACCGTATGGAACCCTGCATTTGATTTCCACATGTTAAGTCAACCAACTACTAATTCATTAATTTCACAATGAGCCTGGAAGTGTTTATAGACAGGCTTGTGTTTAACCAGACTTGCTGGTTAAATTCCCATGCTCATGTTTCAGGCAGGCTTAGGTGAAGCATTTACACGCACAGCAATCATGATTTACTTAAATGTGCATTTGTAGACCTCGCTCGCGGCTCAAGCAGTTACCGTGACGCCAACGGTTTAGTCCTCTGACTCCACAGGGACAATTACTAGAGATGGGAGGTAACTAGGACCTGTTGAAACCCAGCTGACATCTAACCTGTACGTCATATAGCATGTTACCACACAGAGATGCAAGATGTAATTTAGTCCAACAGCTTTGAAGATTTTTTTCTACATACGTAAGTGGTTAATTAAGAATGCATTAAATATATATTAATGCATTAAATAGCCCTACAAGCAACAAAACTGTTAAAGAAGGCTAAGTGAATTCTTCTCCAACTGAAGTGACAGAAATGGGTCTACTTTATAGCCAACCAATTGCTCAGAAAAAGTACAAAAAATTACAGTACTTTGACAAGAGTTCACATTACTTATAATATTATTTATGCCAACTACAGTTTATTGAACGAAAGTTTTCTTTTCAGCAAGACACATCTTTTACAAAAAAGTATTTTGGCGAAATTTAGTGGAATACTGTTTTGTGATTTTTGCCAGTAAAACCCCTTTTTAGCCAATATACTGTGGTTTCAATATTGTACCTTACTGGTTCCTTCATCTTCAGGGCTCTCTTGCAGATGTCTGTATATCGCTACTTTAAAGAAAAAATAATCGCAATTATTCTTACTTAATTGGCATCGCTTAAAATGCGAGAATTCTTTGCTGCTGCTATGTGGAGCGATAACATTTAGGCATACATTCTGCCCTCAAACAAAATTTTCCATTTGAATAATTAAGAGGAGAAAAGACCAATACAGATAGAGTCTCCTTTGAAGGTACCCACACGCTGTGCTGTCTCCATAATAAATCAATTACCTGCCATTCAACAAAACATTATCTGTCACAACAGCCTCCAGAACAAAAACAGTAATTACACTTGGATCTTAATACACTCGGCGCACTGTTCTGCAGTCTACGATCCAGCAGGTTTAGAAAGCAAGGAACAGTGCGCCTCAGCGAGATTAAAAATTGCGCTAATACTGATCATAAAATCTTCACCAAAACCAAACAGCCGAGGAGGAGAGTTCAGATAATACTTTGGGTTTAGGCTCATTTTTACTAAGAAATTTAACAGAAGGCTTAATTGACAGCTTTGCATGATTTGATTGTGCCTTATTAGGCACCTTCATGAAAAGCATTAAATGTATTTGATCCCTTCCAGAGAAGAGGAAGACTGATTAGCCATGGATGTTTACAAGTACCCAGGGCTCAAGATTACAGGAGTTCTTCCCCTTCTGCAGAAGAGGCTTTTTAGATCCACGTTTTTATAAGAAGGATCACCTACCATCTCCGAAAGAGCTCAGGCTTCCGTCCTTTGCTTTTTCTGATATTTGCAAACAAGACAGATGGACAACGAAAAAGTCAGCCTATTCGAAAGCCTGACTTGCAAGAGACGACCCACTTTATAGACCTCAGCACGCGACTAGCAATCCAGGAAAATTCAAGCTGTAGGGCCAGTCAACACTAAAGATTATTATTTATACCAAGCCAGATTTTCTATGTTCTGAAATGAATACGGCACAAATTGAGCTGTCTCCATTCAATTTTAAGTTTCTGGCTAGAGCAAATAGACACACTATCTTACTACAACAAAAACACAACACTTGGGTATTAAAAAGAAAAAGCCACTCCCTCATCCATATAATTATTTTTTTTTTTAGTTTTAAAAGCATCTACTAGTAAGTTGAAATAAACTACAGGTAACCGACAAGTGTCTTAACAGTCTGAATAAACCAGAACAGAAAGCCTGTAAAACTATATTGATAATAACTATTATGCTCAGCATAGTCTCCCAAAACTCCACACATGAAATTAAATGGTACCCATGCAAATACATACTTCCAATATCAGCAAACGACTGATAACTGTTATTGTTCCCAAATATGAAAGGACACTACGGGCTGAGAACGCTGCAATTGTGTCTTGCAGTCCGATCCTACAGAATAGGGACCTCGAGCTCCAATTTCTTTCTTGTCAGTCTGAATCGCCATTATTCCTTAGGTTCGGCCTCTATATAACGAAAAGCTCATCAGGAAACCACGCTGTTTACACTTTTATCAAAAACTCCAGTCTGTTAAAATATGACCAAGCAAACCTTTCTTCCATTTTATTCAGCACACAAAACAAGAGGTTGCTAACTTTGCAGTGCAGCATTTTATTTCCACGCCAAGTTTCTAAACAAAAAGTGAAAGTCAAGACATGGAGTCACGTGTCTCTTTCTGAGAAACTCTGTATGAGTTTTTCTCTTTAAAAGCCCAACAAAACAGTAACACAAAGCAATATAGGTAAGTGATAAAAGGAACAAGGCCAGAAAAAAGAAACCCTTCAGATCGCTACTTCTGTGCTAGAAAAGAATGCATGCTCAAGAAAGATGTGCTTAACAGTAGACTCCAGCGGTCAAAGACTTCCAGCATTTCCTTCCCATTGCTAACACCAGGTCAACAACGACATCCAGAGCATGGGAAGACCAGGATAAATTCACTTGCAGCACATGAACCGCCTTGTCATATAAACACAGCTAAGAGCACGCTTAGTAGACCGAGTGCTTAAGGTACCTTCCTATTAAAGCTTCCGAACTGCACTTCATTCTCTTAACTTCTACAATCTCACAAGCATACCAATAGCCAGCATACCACTAAAATAGGCTTTATTGCCCTAGGCTGCCATTTCATGGCTGTACAAAATAACAGTAAATCCAATTAAAATGTGTTGCTACATTTAGAGCCCAAACTACTCAAAGCATCCGCGCACGAGGTTAATGCCCAGGAATGTAAGTGCACAAAACCCCCCTGAAGTCGCTTTTTACTTACTTTCCTGCTAAGCCAGCACTGCTCTCTACCATGCATTCTCAAAATGCTTCAGCTGACTGCTCGAATGACACAAGCACTGCAACAGTTTGATTTAAAAATAAATTCGGACAACAAATTTGGGTGACATGCAGCCATTCGGAATCCGTTCGGTGAGTCACTACATTTCAAAACTGTCAAAACCAAAATAATGGTGAGTCAATCTCTCCTTCACCATTGAAACTAATTTGAGCCCATAGTTCAAGCAATTTTAATCTAAAGCAAGCATAAAGGAAACAGGTGCCAAATTAAAACAGTCCCTTTTATCACAATGGAGATAACAAGTAAATGCTGGTTAAATCCAAATACGCATAAACAAGTTCAGTTATTGCCTTCATACCACACAGAGTCTAAAAGTTCAAAGATACTCACTGGTACCGTGCTGTTGCTTACAGCTCCTCCAACACAATTACAGCTGGACTAATCTGCTCCCATCTGCTCCTAAAAATACAACTATCAGACAGAGCTTGTTTTCTTAGGCATTTTGCTGATGCAGGCACGTCAAAACATCAACCCATTCAGAGGAGAAAGATGTATCAGTCTCCATAACACACAAGCTAAAATCCAGCCATACCATTATTCTAAGGTGCATGTGACACACTCTTACCGATACTCATCAATTTTATTACTTGCTTAGTAACGTAGGTTTTGGGGGAAGAATAAAACATCCTGGCTGCCTGAATGTGGTGAGAAGTAGTTCTGGAAATTCCCTTTCACCGGAATAGGACAAAGTTTATTCTCTCCTGAAGCAGTTTTTAAAAAAAAAAAAAAAAAAAAAAAAAAAAGAACAGACACTTGGATAGTAAGCTTATTCCCCTTCCCTGCCCTACATTAGTAGCACTTTCATCCTCTGGCCTGAGAACTGAGACACAAGGAGATTTAGATCAGTGAATTTCTAATTATAAACCTGTTAAAAGACTAGTTTTACAATTACCCCAAGCCCAGTCATTCCTCTGCAAATGATAAAATGGAGTTGTCAGACAGGAACAAAGAGTATTTCAATGCATTCCCACTGCCCAGGATGGAGACAGCCAAAACGTGTGCTTGGGACTCCCTTGCAACAGCCAGCTCGTCCTTCCCGAAACCAGCCCAGAGTTTTCAAACCCCAGTCAGCCCAACTCTACTCTGGGGCCACGGCACAGCCAAGAAAAGAGTCACAGCTCCCTGCAGACCCAAGGTGAACGGCGATTCACTATTTACTAGACTGATAACAACATTCAGTACCAAAAAATAAGTTTCTCAAACCTCTAAGAATGCATTGGATTAGAAAACCATGGGAGATACCTAGTGCATTGCTAGGCACACTGTTATTTCTGGTACCATACACATTTTTATTGCTATGTTTGGCAACAGATATGGCCGAGACTAATGTTGAGTGCAAGGAATAAAACTAAAGCAGGAGACTTCTTAACTACAAGACTAGTTCTCCCTCCTACTTCCTTTCCCCACCAAGTGCCAGCGATGTTTCAACACCCCGATTCCCCTTCCCAAGGAGGTAGCTCTACTCCTTTCATGGCCAAATTACCATAGCATGAAATCTACGTTTAGATTCATTTCTAATAGAAGAACATTCAAATAGCAGACATTTCCTTCCCATAACCTGAGAATGGCCAAGTATTATCAGATTTCTTTTCTTCCTTCAAATAAACATTGTTATAAGATGGCTCATAACAACTAAAAATATTTAGCCATAAAGAAAATATGCTCCCCAGTACTGACGGAAGCATTATGTGCAGTACCATGAAGTTAGCACAATGTCTTAATGCACTTCACCCCTGGGAACGGACAGAGAACATGGCAAATCTCTTCCATTTTAAACGATTTATTTTATTCCTGCCTTACACTACATCATGATGCATCTCTCTCTAGTCATCCTGACTGTCAGCATTTTCTTCCTGCAGATTTTAAGTGAAGTAAAACACACTGCAACTGCTGTCAGACCGTTTCATGACCACTAAGGCTTCATAAATAAGAACGCTTGATACAAATACATTTTTCCAGCAATATATGAACCTTCACCTTCAATGGAAGAAAAAACGTTCTGTGCAGCCATCTGCATTTTCTCATGTAAGGGTAAACGCATAAAGAAGTGTTTGAAAGTAAAATAAATCTATTGAAGAAATGGTCCCACAGAATCTTTCCGGGCTTGGGTTTTCTTACTATTTTTCTTATGTGGTTCACACAAAGAAACCGACAGGAACAGATAGAGCAGAACAAGATCTTCCAAAAATCACCTTGCGTGGGACACTAGTTTTCAACCGGCTGTGAAGAGGAATAGCTCAGGCGGGCGTGCCACTTGACTTCCCCCTGTACTTCCTTCCCCAAGGATCAGAAGAGGTTAACTGCTGCACTTCAGATCAGGTCCTTACAGCATCTTAACAGCCACTTCTGGAGGAATCCATAATGAAGACGGGTAAAGTTTCACTCATTTAGTTTTTAACTGTCTCGAACCAACCCAGCACAACAAAGACACTCCATAGCACAATAAGAAAGTCCATTATATTGAGGAAGTTGACAGATTTGGCTATACCAAGAATTAAAAAACCCAAACAAACGTACTGACAGAATCAAAGAAAGAAAACTCAACTTGGTTTAAGTTAAAAACCTTTGAAATAGTAACTGCATACAAATGCATCTTCTACAAAGTCTTCTGAACAAATGTGGGGAAAATTCACAGTCAAAGTTTTCTGTTAGGAAAAAAAACCCCAACCAACCCTCAAACACTGCCGCTGTCTTAAGCTCCCCCTTAAGAGTCTCCGACCAAATAATACCAACAAAGACACGACTTTTATTTCTCCACTGGAATTCGACTCCCTGTTAGCTTCAACTACAGAAGACAGAAATTCTCGTATTAGCAGTCTTTAAAAAAAACCCCAAACATCCACATACATCACTCAGTACGGCTTTAGGGATGTACACACAGGTCTGCCCGTGGCTCAGGGAGGGTAGGGAGCAGGTAAAAATTCTCCAAACAGATCTGCAAGGCTTTGGTGAGCTAACCCAAAAAAGCCCCCTGACCTCACTGACTGAGCAGCCACCCATACAGGGGTGCCAGCACCCCGAGGAGTCACTGCAAGGCTGGGAGCGCGCAGCCAGTGATGGATGGGGGCTACTTAAATTGGTGCTGTCACCAAAAGAAACATTCATCAACCTGCAGACCAAACTGTCCTACTATTTGAAAAGCTGGTTTTCTTTCAGGTGTGTTTCCATACTGGAGATGCAGAACGAGCAAGAGGCCCGTACTCAGACCACCTTATTTCCATCCAGCTCCTTACATCTACTCACTGTGAGAGGCAGGTGCCTTGCGAAAGCAGTTCACCAAATGTAAGCCTAGCTAAGAGCAGGGCTTACAGACAAGTGACAGATTGGGATGGATTTTAAATCATATGAATACAGCCTGTTAAGGAACTGCAGGAGCACAACCCGCCCTTGAGAACTGCAGTCTTAACTCTCCTCCCCTTATCCCCAGGGCTCTGGCAGGACATTTTCAACTCCTACTTGCATCTTTACTAAAGCCAAAGCCTTGTTTAAGTCCATGATAAAAATCTCAGGACTTGTTTAACCTCATTGCTAGCCCAAGGCTGAATTTATTTCGGTGCATCTCCATGTTAATACCACTCTAACTTCAATCTATCTGGATCATGACTAGAAGCAGGGTTATAAGAGCTCATCAACTACTAATCCAGTTGTGCTACACATCTCAAAGGTTATTTTCCAGTTTACTAATCTGAGTTACTTGTTGCAATAATCCTTTATCTGTAGTGAAATCACTAGGCAGATCAAGGTGTGCAGCACTAAGTCTAGCTCTAGCAGTGTGCAGCACATCAGTAGCTAATTGCTCTGGTATTTGTTCTGCTTCTCCGCTAGGTTTTACAGCCTGCATCAAACTCCAGCTGCCAGTAAAACCACTACTCAAACCAGCTTTTTTTTAACCTTAAACTGGGTAACGTAAAGCTTGCTCAAGTACGGCAACACCGCGCTGCAGCGAGGATACAGAGACACATTAAGCTCCCCGTGAAAACAGAGCATTTGGTATTTTTATTTCAGCTGGTCAAGTTCAACAGCAACAGGGAGCTTAGCATTTACCTGACACTGAACTCATACCAAGAGAGGCAGCTGCATGGGGCAAGCGATAAGATGGAAAAAATTAACACGCAAAGTCTTTACCTTGTCTTAAATACCTCTGGGGATTTCCTTTCCCTGCCAGAATCTTCCACCGGCTCTGCCCGCAGCTCCCTTTCGGGGTCAGTCCCTGCCTGCGCTTACCTGGCGAGGTTAAGGGACACACTACGTGGGACCCCAAACCACGTTAGGTGCTTGTCTTCCCAGTCTACAAAACGACAATGACGGTTTCAAAAACGAAAGAACAGAAATGAAACTGTACAAGCCTCTGCCTGCATTCCTGTCTTTTATGAAAAAAGGCAAAAGATATTAACAACAGAAACGCACGATATAGGTAGCTAGTCATTACCCGTTAAGTAAGGAAACCTAATCCGAGGCTTTCAACAAGCTTTGTTCAGGGATTTTTCTGCACTAGCTACATCGCTTATTTCTACCCAAAACGTACCTTAAAACAAAAGAAAACCAGACAGGATACCGAATGGGACTCGCAAATCAACAGCAGAAGACAATAAATATTTACTGCCTTAATCTACACTGAAAAAAAAAGCCGACCAAAAAGAACAAACAAATAAATAAAAAGGGAAAAAAACCCCCAACAAACGTCAAAGCTTATCACGAGAACGGGATCAGACAAGAAAGCGAGGCCACCCCTTCAGGACCAGGGGAGAATTAACCTGCATTTCTCCATCCCATCCGCAAGCTTACGACTCTGCCACCCATTTTGTTTCAGATTAAGGGGAATAAAAAAAAAAAAAAA
>NW_009632407.1:0-13573 GCF_000690535.1 Cariama cristata
ATGACTTTGAAGAGAGTTTAATGGCTTTACATAAGCTTTTCTTATCTGGAAGGGCACTTCACAAGTCCTGGATAAACAAGAGTTCTAGGCAAGAAAGCAGGAGGCTATCTTGTAGAAATTCGTAGAGTAATTTGTGGTTTTTGACTTTTAAATAGAGGTGAATCTTCCAGTATATCCCACATAAATATCCCTCCTCCGCATCTTTCCCTTCCCAGTCGTCAACAAAAAAACCAGCGGGACTTCATAGTCATGTTGGAGAATTCAAAATTCTGCCCTATGGATGTTTTAATGCAAACTTTTTATATGCTTCACTGAGAAAGCTGAATTTTATCTTTCAGTCCAAAGTCTGGCTTAAGGTCTGGAAAGTAATTTTAAAAATGCTTGAAGAAAATGAAAAGTTCAGAAGTCGACTCTTGACTTGCAGTCAGTTTAATGGAGAAGGTAGGCAATGAACTGATGATGTTTTATTTTAGTAGAGAAAACAAATTATTAATGCAAGTGCTTTGACTTAAGATCCGTAAGTTTAAGATCCATTCAGCTGTTTGTTTTGGGTAGTAGGTTTTACAACTTACAAATTATGGAATTCATTGCATACTTGAGACACTCATAGCCATATTTGAAAAACTCTTGTGTTTCATTGAGAGTCTTATATGTATTAATTTGGAGGATGGATGGCAGAAGTGTTTGCTGCAGTCTAACATTAAAGACAGGAACATAAAATATCTGCAAGTTTTTCTGAACACATGAAATACGTAATTAAACTATTGTCCACAGATCGGTCCAAGGCAGTACCTGTATGAATAATTTAATTTTTCATATAGGAAAATAGTGGTTGGTTTCATACAGACAATAAATAAATTAGATGCTCCCCAAAGGTAGCTGTAAGACAATTTAACATAACTATCAAACATGTTCTCACACTGTGCCCTCAACACAGCCATTTCATTGCTTGAAAATGACTCAGGAATTAAAACTGGTGCTCTGCATTGTGCGAACTTCAATTAGAGACAATATAGTTGCTGCACAATTTAAGATAATACCGTGTATGCTTACAAATGTAATTGGAATTTCCAGCCTCACAGTCTGATGAGTTTTTAGGGAAGAAAATATACTAATCCATGAAGAGTTACCACGCAAGTTAAAAAATGGCACATTCACCCGCAGCACTTCTGCTTAGCTTATGTTTGTGTTGATGGAAGTTTTCCACATGTAGGCATATTAGGGCATATACCAAAATGTATGTCTATTCTTGCCAGTATCTTATTTTTGTAAGATGTTGTATGTTGCATACTGATTAGGTTTCCACATATGTGACAAGAAAATACTCCCTCAAAAATTTTCTTCATGAGAACAAAAGAAGTGCAATTCTAGTTCAAAGCAGAAATCTGTCTACCCCAATGAATGTCCCCTGTGACCTACAGTGAATGTTACTGGAATAGTAGAAGAAATTCCAGAATATGCTGCAACAACATATTCTGCAATTATTCTGCAAATATTCTGCATTATGTGGAAAAGCACTTCTGTTTGCTTTAAAACCTATTCCTGATTAATTCTGGTATTATGAGGTGCTGGGTATTAATTGTGTACTATTCATATCCTTTATACCAATCAAGATTCCATCGGCCTCTGTCATATTTCTATGTTGAGAAGTTCCAGTCTACTAAATCTCTACTCACATGGAAACTGTTGCCTTCCTCTGATACTCCTTATTCTCTTATCTTTGCCATCAATTAAAATGGGATCCGCTTCTCTGTATGGTACATCGTTCATCCATATTATTGCTCATTTGTTTGCAGTAATGAGACTAATTATTTGCAACCATAACATTATACCTAACTCATGCCTGTATAAGTGAGTACCTGTGATACAGAAGAATTCCACAGGGTTGGGCATGGGTACCCTTCCTCCTGAACTCATCCCTTCCGGCTAGCCAGGAGGGGTTTGGTGGAGGGGGTGCCTGTCTTTCAGATCAATAGTGTCTTAGGACTTTTTCGGCTATAACACCTGTTGCAGGAGCCATTGTAACACTGTGCTTCTCTACCAAATCTAAAAGGTTTTGATCTAGCAACTTCCACATACTTTCTCCTATAGCTTAGATCATTGCAGAATTTTTTGTGCGTAGCTGTTAATGTATATGTAGGACTCTCAAGATAAAAAAAGGCTCCCAGGATTTTTGTTTGCTTGCTTTCAAGAAAAAGGAGAAGAGACAAGGAAAAAGGAGTAGAAATCTTTAATAGGCGAATGCCTCCAAAATTTCAAGTTATTGTAAAAAAATAAAAAAATTCTGCTGATATACGATCTCCTAGGTGGATTTACCATCTTAACATAATGACTGCTAATCTGCTTTTCTCTTTGTTATGGCTATGCAATGTGCTGCTTTGTCAAGCTTGTATTTATGAACAAGGCCCATTCGCTTTTCAGATCCTAATTTCTTTTTGGCATCTGGAGGAAGAGCATTATGCTTGTATATAATTTCCAGTGACTTAAAAAAAAAAAACCCAACCCCACTAACCAAACCTTCCCCCCACTCCAACCACTTACTGTATCCTTAATTGTAACTGTACCTCATTTTTCAGGACCTTTAATTGAGAATCCACTATTCAGCTCTATATAGGTGAAAACCATCAATTCTAATACCTTCTTTTCTAATTAGCAGATTTTACACAACATCAAATCAAGGAGATGTCTCCTATTGATCTGAATTTTTCATTAAACAAGAAGCAAATGGAATAATTCTAGCAGACATTTAGATATGGATCAACAAATCTGAATAAACTGGGTTAACTTTTTTTTACTAGGTTAATAAAGCTAGAATATTAATGCTGCATTTTATTGCCTTTATAAATAGTTTTCTTGAGAGAACAAAAATCTACTTGAATTCTAATGCTACCTATTTACTCCTTGGAATGCTGCAATTAAGATTAGATTTGGTGTGACTGAAAATGATGATGTACCTCCACATAATATTCTCCCACAGGCAATGATATGAACCCAATTTCACAGAATGAGGTATCCTACCTGGACAGGGTATGTATATAGTCCATTAATTGCCAAGCATACTTAAATGCTAAAATAAACAAAACAATCATATTAAAAAGACACTCTGATATTGTTTAATGTTATTAATAAGTACTGGTCATATACTTCAGTATTACCAACATTGGGCTCAAATGTTTTTCAAGATTTCAGTCGTGTTTGGGAAGCAGAATAGCTCTGTCCTCAGCAGAAAAAAAAGGCTGTGTGCATTCCCAAGGCTGGGAGGTGGATTTTTTTCTTTTTATTGAGCTAAATCCTTCTGTGATGGTCTAAAGTAAAATCTGAAGAATCTGAATAGAGTCTTTATCTGTCACACTTTATATCTGACTTTTTTATATTAAAGAGAATGCACCACTTTCATCATCTTTTTTTCTCTAGGAGGAGTCCATCTTTGGCTGGGTATAGCAAGAAAATAAAGGAAGAATCAATCCAAAAGGAAATATAAAAGTAGTGGAAGTTTTTATTTTGATCTAGTTCTTACTGAAGTCAGTGGCAAGACTGCAAGTGATTTCAGTGAACACAGGTTCTCTGTTGTTTGTTTGGTGTATGTGCTTCTACTGTTTAAAGAGATTTGTTTTTACAGTGGCTTAAACAGCTCTGTTGTGAGATATTTATTCCAAGTCATTAAGTCTAGGGTTTCACTTAGCTATTAGTTTTCGAAAGCTTTTTAATGAGCATAATGTTGTGACAGTTTGCTTGCAAAAGAATAGAGATACGCATTTAGTGTTGACTCTATATTTATACGGGTTTTTTTGTAGCTTGTCAGAATCATAAACAAGCACAAATTCAGTAAGGCAGAACTCCACACAAGATATAAAGGCACACTTTTTTCTTACCGATTTGAATAAATTTGACTTTATTATATTAAAATAATACACAATTACCCTTCTGTTCATTCATCCATTTATACATGAAACTCAGCAAGTATTTTGAATATGAAACCAGGTGAATGTTGTCTTACTGTTCATAGTGAAGCACATAATGATATCATCATAATCAGAAGGTAATGTTTATCTAGCTGACTTCAATAACACGATTATCATTTTCTTCTGTTACGGATTTTCATACTTGAACTCTTGATTGACTGTTAAAGCCTTTTAAACTAGCAACTTGTGTAAATGGAACACGAAGACTGCATAAAAATACTATGTATATGGATTTCATCTCTGTAGATAAAACATTCACCTGTCACAATTAGATGTCCTTGGTTTCAATAAAAGGATTGTTTTCTCATTGCATGTCTTAGTGTTTGCAGATATGATGACTGGAATGTCTGAGTGTTGAGCTTTAATAACATGCTAGTGATTGTGTCATTAAGCAGCAAAGCATTTGGAAGGGTTTAACGTCTTTTCTTAATAGTAAACTGCAAGTATATAACTGGAACGTGCCTTTTTGGTGACAGCTCTGGCATCAAGGTTCTTTTCTGATTTGTGGTTGAGTAATATTCTGATTTCACTTAAAGGGGTTGACATTTCAGCTTGGAAAAGGAAGTAAGAAAGCAAAGTATTCAATCAAGATGTGATAATTTTTCTGGCAGAGCAAAAATGTCATAGTTCTTTGGTATTTTCAAAACACATGTTTGGAGTCACACGATTTTTATTTTTTTTGTACTAAATGAGATGATCTCCCTGTTCCCACAGTTCTATCAATGAAATGTTTCCATGGGGAATATTTAGTTCATAATCCTGTATCGTAAGTCGTAGAGTTGTTGCTCTAATGTTTCTTTTCTTGTAAACTACAGCTGCGGTTGGTACCTTTACTGACACAGACTTAAGGGGCCCTGGAAACCAAGATTTTCTTCCAGATGCATAATTGCTACTTTTACAGGATAGATGAGATGCATTAACCTAGATCTCTGAATGAAATGCAGCCAACTCATTAAGATTCTCTGGATAAATACAGACCTTTGTCTGTGGGACTATGCTAAATCATTTTAAAAGGAAGAAATTATAACAGATAAATATGACCCTAGATAATCCCTATTCATATTCCTCTTACAATCTGAAAAGTCCGTTCAGGTTGGTTGTCAGTAGCTGCCAGGGCTATGTGTGATAGTGTTTCACCTCCTTGCTGCAGCCACTTCATGTGTGTAAATGACCAGAAGGTGCAAGGGAAGACTCAGGCCCTATAAAATAGATTTGATCTATTATTGGTACACATGTGGGAATGCAGGAGTGTCAGCTTCCCCTTTGCGTCTTCAGCGAGCAGTGAGGTGCAATAGTCTAGCCCCAGCATTGCCCAGCTTCAGTGGCTTTGCTAGGTTTTGTGGCGATTCAGACACTCACATGCTGTGCTGCTCTGTTTCCATCCAGGTGTGACTTGGAGACCCTACGCAGCTTTCACCTTGCCATATGGTTTTATAATTGTTAACATCCTGCTAATCAAGAGAAAGAAGTAACTACTGCCTTCCTTATTAATCCCAGCAAATCTCTCTTCTTGCCTACTTGTCTTAGCCCTTGTCCAACATGCCTCTGTTCTGCTTTCGCCTCACTTCCAGATCACTCCAGAATGCTGTTTGTGTCCAGAGTGGAGGCTGGTGAACAACAGTGCTTCCTCAGCCTGCAACGTGTGTGAAACTGCAAGTAAAAGCCAGCAGCCCCTTTCCCAGAAACTCAGTGATGGTGATGATATAATTAATTAGTTGGGATTTATGAATAGAAAAGAACTTTCAGCTGGCAGTACTTTGAAAGGGCTCTTACATTTCAAATCTCTTTGGGCCAGAACAGCTAATGCAGTGAGGCTAAAAGATATATGCTGATTCAGGTTCAATTTCTAACTCTTTGGGTGATGAAGTCTAGCTTTCTACTGTAGTGAGCAGATTTCAAAGGTACTGTTGTAAGGAAGGGTAGTCAGAGCAGTTAAACTGCTGAAAAAAAGAGTCTGGAGAAGAAACTGTCTAAAGATCTACAAACCAGTCCAGCTGACACATATGCCATCACCGTCTGCTCAGACCCCTGTAATAATGCATTCTTTTTTTTCATTTGTATGACCGTTTAAGTGTAAACTGCAGAAGAGAAAGTAAATGTAGTGTTGCATTAAAATATGCTTATATCATCCAAGTAAGTAACACATTCAACAAGAAAAAAAAGGGTTGGTTTATACAGGAAAAACTTTATTTAAACCCCCTTTGTTAAAAGGAGTCAGAAATAAATAAGGGAACCTCAAGGCACTAGATCATATACTTGAGATTCAGAAAACAACTGATCCTCCTCTGAACTCCTTAATCATCACTGCAGAACCAACAGCAAGTGTCATACCAACCTGCTGTGGTTCCTGGGAAGCAGTATTGTTCTTTCACATTCTTCAAAATGCATATCAGTTACCTGAAGTTTTTAATAACAAATCTCGCTTGGAGTGTGAACCGAAGCAGATGTGCAAATATAGAGGTCATGCTTTGTCTTTGCTTTGCCTTATTCTCAGTACATAATTTACCTTTCTACACAGAACAAAAACTATAGCTTATTCTAAAAGTTCACAATATTTTCACTTCAACCCTGTGAACAGTTGCCAAGAGATCTGAGGAGGTACCTTGCAGTATAGTCGTGGGAGGGAGCAGCCAGGGCACACAGAGCAGCTGAAGGCATTGCTGTGGAATTCTTGTTATCATTAAATAATAGTGTCAGCTACTTGTCTCAAGATCTTAAAGTTGGTCTGAATAAGTGTTTTTTTGTACCGTGTTTCATAAATACAAACAACTCCATATGAAGGTAAGCAATGGAGAGTGAGACCTTTGTTTTTTACATTGCTGTTCCACGCTAGTTAGAGATTTATTGATAAGACAAAGCTTAGCTGGAAATAGCACATCTGCTGGGCCTGAAATGTTTTGATTGAAGCTATCCCCTTTGGTGAGTTCTTGCCAAATTGAGTTCCCCTAGTTCCTGGGGCACTTCTTGGCAGGTCAGCCCAGGCATTGCAGCCTCCTCTGTCTTGCAGTAGTCTGTCCAATGGCACCAAGGACTGTTCAGGGCCTGGGGGCTTGAAACTCCAACCAGTGGTCTTGGGCTACCACTTCCAACCTGCTGTAAAGCTAAAAGCAAGAATATCCTGGGAGCTTGAACTCCACTTTGATTTCCATGTCTGGAAGTGCTAAGAGGCTTGGCTGAAGCAGGACTACCAGAGCTCCTGCGCTCCCTGATGTGGAGCTGTGACTTTGGGCAGGCTTCCCGGGGTAGTTCTCAGCATCAAGGCTGCACCAGAGCCAGAGGGTCTTGGGAGCTCCCACAGCTACTGTGTGGAGCTGGCGTTTACAGATGGCACTGCTGTTGCCAGAGACTATGTCACTGATCAGCCACAGGCTTGGGAACTTGGGAATTGTGTTTTGGAAGTGTTTTGATGTTTCTGAAGTGACCTTTCTGGGAATTTCCAGTTTGTGGACATTTTCAAAAGAGTTTGTTTCCTGCTTGATTTGGACCAAAGCCACCAATTCAGATAAAACCTCATTTCCTGCAAACTGGAGGTTTGGCTTGCCAGGCAGCTCTTCTGCTCATGCCCCATCTGCTCTGGTGGTATGATGAATCAGATTCCTCTGCCCTAACAGCAGAGGTTCTGCAGTCCCATGGCCTGTGAGGGTATCATAACTTGACCATTACAACATAATCGATCACCAGGGTTAATAATATTTCATTGCTGATTCCTTCCATGAAAAGATTTCAGCTCTCAAGCAAAACTTGAGAACAGGATGTGGAGTTTCTAACATGGTCGGATTTTGGGAAAGTATAAGGTGACCTTTGTCTTCACTGAACATTTACATCCAGTAAATGTCTTTCTCTTTAGGGCTCTCTCTGGTAGTCAATGTTCATATTTTAACTTCAAAGCTTTTAACACATTTTTGCATGGACTCTGACTAAAGAATAGCCTTCAGCAGGCAGTTCAATTCTGGGTTTTTTTGGGGGAAGTGACTGAAAGCAAATTTTGGGCATATGTGACATTTTGTGTGTGCAATAGGTCCTTAAATATAAAACAAAACAGGATGCAACTTTGATTTATAGCTCCTGTGAATAATTCTCAGTGACACGGGCAGGTTTGTGTATTATGTATATTTTCATTGCATAAGCACTTATATAACTATGATGATAGGAATTTGCATAAAAACCAAAGGAGCTGTACTTTGATTGGTTTAACATTATAGGCTTTCCAACAAATTGAAGTAGCAGGGGAACCTATCACTAAAGTAGAACCTTACTTTATGAGGAAAAGAGCAAAATTTATTGAAGCATATTAAGGCCACAGTGAATTTTTAATAAATATTCACAGGAAGTTGCTCACTTGTTAGTGACAGCATCACAGCCATCTGATGCAAAAAAAATAAATTCAGGTTTTATTTCTGCCTGCCTTATAGCTAGTGAAAATCCATGTGTGTAGATGCAGTTTCATTTTCTTAGAAGCAAAAGATATGGAGGCCCCTAAGGAAAAAGGGAGTATGCCTTGATCCATAGAGAGGTTGAATACCTCCTGGAAGGTGCTGAGAACTTTTGCCTCCCATTGACTGTGGCACCTCTTAGAGTGGGCTATATTGCATCTTCTGTGATGTATGTATGGAGCAGATTAATGAGAGGAACTCTTTCTCTAAATTGTGAACCCACATGTGTGTCTCATCCGAGTGGTTCAGCTGAACTGCAGATGTTGCTGGGCTGCTTGTGAATATGTCTGATTTGTGCAGTCTCCCAGAGATCATGACAAGAATACATTCATGCTGTGAATGTGTGAAATTTATTGCACACCTGGCAACAAGGAATGGAGGCAGATTAAAAGAGCTGCGCAGGAAGGTTCTCTAAGGCACTGACAAATGCTCCTTCTCTTCCAGAATCTTTGTAATCTCTTGTATTTTGAAATGAATAATAAATTAACATGACTTTTTTCCCCTGTTCTGCTGCATGCTTATTTTCTTGTTCCTAATGTGTGTGTGTGACAGGAAGTCGGGGGCGCCGATGTAATTCTGCATAATGGATGAGCTCCTCCACAGCAATGACTGCAAGTAGTTAACCCCAGCTTAAAATGTACATGATCGCTTTTTACACCCCTTGGTATTTTGCATTCCTTCAACCACATAGAGGGTAAGAATTCTTGACTATGGTGCTAATTTGTCTGTGGAGTGATCTCCCAAGGAAAAGAACAAAAATGCCCTCCTTGTTTGTCTCTGTTGTCCTAGACTTGAGTAAAACAACGAGGGATGAGCAGTGAGGAGAAGTTTGGAGGATGGGCAGGGAATAGAGACTTGTCCTTTTATAACTTTTATAACTTCTGCAGTTCCCTCAGGCAAGCATTTTAGTGGCAATATTCCCATATTTTGGGTTTAGGTTGAGGTTGTGGTGAGATTCCTTCTCAAGTTGATGTGCTCTGTCTAAATCTTACTTTCCATCTACATCATTGTGTTTTCTCCAGGAAAACACAGATCTGAATTCTGACTGTACATATTTCTTAAATCACAGGACTCAGATCAGGGCTGGGTTTGGCTTAAACTATCTCCTGAATTTCTGTACTGGTTGTCATTGTTGTATTAGACTAATTTTGACATGAATTAACGTGCATGTTTGAGAAACAAACATGATCTTTTGGTAGAAGAGTCTGAGGCGGATGACATTACTCCTAGGATTGCCTTACCTTGACTACGATGTCTGGTCTGACTTCCTGAGACTTTGTCCTCACTTTGTGCCTTCAAGTTTTGTAGTTTCTCCTTTCAGTGATTCCTACTGCCTGTTCACATGTTTTCAAATACTTTCATTGAAAGTCTGATCCCAGTTTTTCAATATATGAAAACAGACAAAAATAATGTTATTTACAATAATGAGCAAGAACACTACAGGGGAAAATGCACAGTGTGCAGGAAATGTATTTTAGGAAGAGATACAATGAGCATAAGAATTTCATAGATTGAGGAGCAAGTAAGTAGAATAATATTCATTCACATTGAAGAGAAGTTGATCTATATATTCAGGCTTGAAGTGGGTAAAGGTTGAACTACTCTGTGACTGACATTTTGTTTACAAGTTGCAGAATTTACAATACAGTGAAATGTTATACCTGTAGCCCCCCGCTACCAAAACCTTGCCACCTAAACCCAATACATTGATATATTGTGGGAGACTTATTAGAAGAATAAAAAGAGGCATATATTTTTTGTTGATAGAAGAAACATACTGTTTATTCCTCTGCTCATGTTGCTCATATTGCTGCTTTGTCCTACTGCCCATCACTGAGCTTCTCTGTGTGGGTGGAAATGTCAACTTCTGTATTCACTCCATAAGAAAATCTCTATGTTACTCTTTGATTTCTCATATTCAGTTGGATTTGCTTTAATGTTGTCCCTAAAGAATGTTCAATTTTAAGATCTTACGGGCAACTTTAAGCATCTATGTTTTCCATACAGCATCCTGCTACATAAATTTACTACTGGTAGTTTGTTTGTTTACGAAAGAGGCATTTTGCAAAGAGGTATTTTCAAACTGAAATGAGGCATACTGATGCGAAGTAGTTACAGGGCTAGTTCAGTCTCATGGAGGAAATGGAAGTTACTGGATGTAATGCCAAGAAGGGTTTTGAGAGATTCAATATCTCTCTGCACATCTCCCTCCACCACACTGCCAATATTCTCAGATGGTGCCACTGAAAGACGCTGCTTAAAATGTGCTTCTATCCTGAAAAGTCATGAGGTAAAAGCAGCATCTGCCCACTTATCGCAGGTTCTTGCTGCTTGTACTCACAACTAAAAGCCTTCTAGTGAAAAACTGGCTCTAACTGCCCGTGCTCGAGTGCTGGCAGTTAGAGCTAATGTTGAGCTGCATTCTCTGGGTTACATGGAATATCTCCAGCAGAGTTTAGTTCTGTTTAGTTATCAATAGATTTGCAGCTACATGAAAGGTATTTTACAGTGGCAGTAATGCACAAGAAAGAATGGGATTCACCTCATTGCCCCTTAGCTATGTTACTCTGAAGAGTATTCAAGTATAACCAACAAAAGTTAATATATTAAACTCTGCAAGCATATCAGCGTGTTCAAGTGAGTAGACATGCTGAGCAAGCAGATAACCTTATTTGCAACCTTATTTTTCATTGTGTAACCACACTTCCCATGGTTTTGCACAAGTGATTCTGGAGATTTAACCTCAGTGTGTTTGTGAAGTGTTGCTTAAGATATTTCTTAACTCAGAGGATCTGCCTAGATGTTGCTAAGGTAGTATTTTAGCCAGCAGGATATTCATTACCAATGTTGATGCACATGAAAATGATTTGGTTTTCAGATCACAGAATGTGTTTGCAACCTATGAAAGACATCACTTTGCTTTTCAACAAAGCGCTTTGGTAATTACCAGATAGAGGTGGAAAACCACAATGTCATTTCTATGGATTTACAATGCAATGTATCCTTTGCATTTTAAAATAATATTTCCTAGTCCCTCAGTTGAAAATAGCTATTTTTCTGACAGAGCAGCTAGAGTAGTTCAAATGTATGCATTCAGTGGAAGATAACTATAGAGCCTGTAAATCTCTTTGGATGGTCAAATCAGTTCAGATTATATAATCTGTAATACACCGAAAGTTAAAAAAAACTGCAATTGCACTTTCTTGCTTGGAGCATCTGCTACACGGGGAAACACTGACAGAGCTGGGATTGTTCAGCCTGGAGATGGCCCAGCCTCTTCTCAGTTGTGCCCATAACAGGACAAGGGACAATGGGCCCCAACTGAAACACAGGAAATTTCATTTAAACATAAGAAAAAGTATTTTACTATGAGGGTGGTTGAGTGCTGCAACAGGTTTCCCAGAGCATTTGTGGTGTCTCCATCCTTGGAGCTATTGAAAATCCAACTGGCAACGGCCCTAAGCAACCTGCTCATGCTGTCCCTGCTTTAAGCAGGGGGTTTGCACCAGAGGTTCCTGCGAGCCTCAATGATGCTGTACACAAAGGATACAAACTGCTCTGATAGGAACCTGGTCCAGTGCTCCTCTAGGACCAGAGGGCTTTGGCTCAGGATCTGGTGAGTGGGCAATGTCTAGGACAAGACCGGGCTTCTGTCATCATTTGCAAAGTATGTGCTTTTGGATTTTCTTACAGCCTCCACATTTTGAAGGTCCTAATTATCAACCTGAGCCAAACTATCACAGTGACATTCATCTCTGTGCAGAGCATGAGAAAAGGACTTTGCGGGGTTTATAACTTGCTATATATTTGCACAGATCCTAGCCCAGATGGGTATTGATGGTTGATTTCTGGTATTATTACAATTTTAAAACATTATATTGTAGTAATTATATCAATAATCTTCAGTAAGTGTTTTTCTGTGCTTCTTCAGACCTATAGAGCATAAGCCCTACACTTTCCCTTATCTGTGGGATGCAACCTGCCAGCTTTCTTTGTAGGCATCTACTCCTGGCCTAGTCTGCAGCAACCTGGGGTTGTAGTTACAGTGAAAAATCTTGTTAAGTCTTGAGCTGAACATGCCTCTGATGGATGGGATCTGAGGGGATCTCTGCTACTAAGCTTAAGAAATCTTTCGTGAATATGGGCTCCCAAAACCTTATGACGTGATCGATTTGAAGAACATCAGAAAGCTACCTGAGAATAATTTTTAACTCTCTGAGCAGAAGTTATTCAAAGTTAAGTTTTATATATGGCAGAACCTTATTCTTAAAACCAGAAAATCTCTCTTGGATGAAATTTATGGTAGAAGTTTGGCCTTTTGCAGAAACGTGATACAGAAAATTCCAAGCCAAGCATTGAAAACTGGCAAAGCTGTTGGAAACGGGCTCTTTAATGGACCATGTAAGGTGATGTTAGCAGCAGGTAGTTAGCTGCCCCACCTCTACTGACTGCCTCTCAGCACCTCTCGCTCTAAACATTGAACCGCTGTACTGTGAACAAGCTCATACCAATGCGTTCAGCACCTGCACTTGCTCTGACAAAGTATGGCTTTAAGTGAATTTTTCACAAGTGAGTTCTACAAGGCTTTATTATGGAAACAGTTCACGCCTTTTAGGAGTATATTTAGGTCTTGTAAAAGATGCCAAGTTGCAAGCTCTGGAGACAAATTCTATATTTATAAACAAATTGGGCTAAAGTCATCCCAAAGTATCCTCTGTCTCCAAGCAAAGTGCTTCAACCTCATCCTGCAGGAGCTGGTGATTTCAGCGATGCCGGCGGGTGGGACCGTTTGCTGGCAGGCCAGCCGGGCACTTTGTGGCAGTACCTCGGGTCGTGGTGGCGATGTGTTACCGGTCTGGCTTCTGGAAACAGGAGGAGAGCCCCATACAAGGCCAAGCAGGGCCAGTGGCTTGTTCCAGTCCTGCCGTTCCAGCATTTGAGTGGGCACCAGAGAGCACTGACTGACCTTGTGCAACGACCTGGTAAGGGGCACGGCGGTCAGTGGCAACGTGGGCCAAAGGGGGGGCAATGGGGTGCCCACTTGACCCAGTGGCAGCACCACTCCTCTCTCTTTGCGCCACCACAACCACCCTGGGGCCCTCTCCGGCCCCCAGCCCTCTCTGCTCTGTGGAAGTGTCACAGCGTCCATGTGGCCCCTCTGTGCACCTGCATTTGTGC
>NW_009632408.1:0-7360 GCF_000690535.1 Cariama cristata
CTCCGCTGCTATTTAGCCCTCTCTGGGGCTTCCACGCTCGTTTACCTCCAGCATTGCAACGGACAGCTGATTTTAATGGTTTTGCGCACGGGGGAGGCAGGCGTTTGACAGATGACGGGGAAATGCTGGCGAGAATCGGACAACGGAACAGCAAATCAACCTGACGGTGCGGACCGCAGAGAGCAAGAAGAAAGGAAGGACCAAATCCAAACCGAGAAAACGGCAAGCCAGACTCCATGCAAATAAATTGCTAGTAGGCAGTCACTAGCGGAAATTAAATGAGTTAAACAAACTTATGGTCTAACCTTTAACAGAAATGGGTGTGTAGTCACTTAGCTGTGTCCAAAGCACTGCGTCCATAGGATCTTTATAAAGCACAGTTAGATTTGCTAGAGGAAGGCACTGAAACATTGATACATCGCAGCTTGTATCTCGCTAGTGCTAGGAAATTAAGAGCATCTCGGTTTCTTCTTCTCAGCTGAAACCTTTAAGTCCTCCAGCAGAGCTAACAAGGAGGTGTGTTGCTTTCACCTGCCAGCAACATTAAGCGCTGCCTTACTAACAGAAAATCATCAAGCTTTTCTTTCACTTTTTCCCTGCACGAAGGCAATATTTTCATGGCCTCTTCGAGTCTCGAAGCCCAACATACTGGAAATTATTCAAAACCGACCGCACTGGTGAAATGGAAATTCCCAGCAGGTTTAGACGGGGCTCAGAGTCTAATTTTCAAAGCCAGACTGATCTCCTCTCTTGCAGAGCAGCTAGGTGGCGAACTGGGAAGTCAAATCTACTGTTTTATTAAGGATAAACACAGTATCGGGAAGAGCATCTTGCTAGGCACAGCAAAGCTGAGGGGGCACTTTTTAATGTAAACATGAAAGTAGTTTGTCTATCAATAAAACCCTATAAATTGCAGACCTGCACTTTTTTGTGTGTGTGTGTGGTGTGTGTAGGAATAATTGCTTTTTGTCAATGTTGCAGCATCCCAGGTGAGTAAGTATATAAGTGGGCAGATCTGAAAACAGTTTCAGAACAATCTGCAAAATGTTTGCTAAGAACCAGTATCACCTTTGTCCAGACTTGGAAAGACAGCTACTGAAAATGATGGTATAGCATATGTTCAAGGCTGTCACACATGCTTCTGAGTACAGACAGAAAAGTGACTTTCATGAAAAAGAGAACAAGAGGGAAGTATACGGCCTCAATTTATGTGAGATGGGAATTAAAAAACGTTAACAAGGGGGCAAGTGGTCGTTGGATTGTGTTTATACCAGGATATGTTTTACAGCTGTGGCACCAAACTCTTAAAAGACCAAGAGTTAAATAAAATCCTCTCTAAATTGTGTGCCTGTGTGTGGAGTGGGTTATGTACTGCATAAAAGTTTTACGTGACTTTGACCATAGAAGCACAGATCTTCCTTGACCTGAAACTCAGGGGCTTGTAGCCTGAAGTGTCTCTATTCGGGACAAAATAGGAAAATCCTGCGATGGGCAGAGCCGCAGAGCCGCCGGAGAAGCGCAGAGCCGCCGCCTGCAGCACCCTGGAGAGCGGGCGGCCCGTCGCCGGGCGTGGGTCCGTGTGTCTGTGGGTCCGTGGGTCCGTGTGTCTGTGTGTCCGTGTGTGTCTGTGTGTCTGCGTGTGTGTGTCTGTGCGCACACAGGCACACCTTTGCACATACGGCCGTTGCCTGTGTGTGTGTTTGCAGATGTTTAGGCAAATGCAAGCCAATAATAATCAGCTGCGCATCTGGTGTGATGTTCTTTGAGGTCACATCTGTTGTTTTTAGTGCTGCGTTCCTTGGAAGATGACTCCCTGCAGTAAGTGGAGAAGACTGCTTCTGTGCATTGCATGTAGCCATTAACTGGAGTCAGTGGCTAGAAATGAGGAAGATTTCATCATGTCCTTTAAAAGCATCAGACAAGCTCTAACATACAGTGAAGAGCACAGTAACCTGAAGCTCAGAGCTATGAATAGCATCTTCCAGTACAGGCTCCAAGTAAATAGTTGTGTTATTGCAAAAGTGTCAGTGGAACTTTTCTGCAGAGAGCCTCAGTCACTGGAAACCTGCCCATTGCACTCGTGTTATACACAGAGATGGTGTGTGGACATAGGAAGGCAGATGTCAGGCAGGCCATGCACTTCTTTTAATTTTAATTAGCTGGTGAAAGACCAAGAGGTATTTCAAATTAAAATTTTTCTCAGGGCAGATAGACCCTTGGAAGCTTTATGTGCAAAACTCCAGTGACTTCAAAGGAGTGCCGAGGGTTGTTGGTTTGGTGAAGAGGTTTAAAAGAACTCACAGTTCTGTGCGAAATATTTTCTCCAAAATATTGCTTTACAAACATACTCAAGAACTCATCTTCACTGAGAATGAAGTCAGTATGGCTCTGCCTGCTCTTTAAGCACTTCAAACCTGGCAACCAAGCTCTCCTGCAGCATAACTCTGTAGGTACTTCCCCTTTGTACTTCTGATTTTGCTGCAGGGCTTGTACTCTCTAGTACCAATACTACACACTCAAACACGCATACGGAGTGAATGGTTGTTTGAAGCCCATCCAAGGCCCATAAATCCAGAAACAGAACTGTTAAAGTAGGAGGTCCTAGACACTTTTTTAGCAAGTTACTTTTGCAGGCAGCTCAGATCCATCCTAGTAGAAAATACAAACAGGAAAATCAATGTGCTTTCTTTGGGAGTGAGGGGATTGGAACCCACATCTCCTAGGTTCCTACTGAGTGTTCTCCTATGGGATACTTATTTTCTCTGGCTTTCTCCTCCTGAAAGTGTTGTATTTTGTGCCTATTGTCACTGGAGCAGTGACATTTGCAGGAGAACATTGCCTCTTTAAATGACTTAACTTCACGGCGGTCACACATGGTCTCACCTGTGACGAGAATTCAAACAGTAATAGTAACAACAACAACAAGAAGTTCACTTAAAACCAAACATTAACAATAAGCTTCCACTAACTATGCTGGACAACAGCTTCTCCTTAGTGCTGAGTGAGCTGCTGATTTGAATTAGAGTGAAAGAAGTTCTGTTTGTCTTATGCGCTGGGGCAGACATCACTCATCACGGTCAGGAACAATATCACACTGTTTTACCCTTTTCCTTTCACCCACTGGTAGTGACACAAGTGACACACTCACTGAAACTTTGCACCCCACAGTGCCGGGAGTCCTGAGCCATCAGAGAGAGAGGTGCTTCTTCAATTAGGCGTAGTATTTTCTAATTAACTCTTCTATGGAGTAGGGCTTACTGGCTCAGATGAAGCTCCATGTTGTTGTGGCTGGTTTGTTTTCAGTATCTGAACTGGTGTCTCCCAAGTCACTGTGTACTGCATGGTTTGCCAGCTTTCTGATGGCCAGCTTGGTAGCTTCTGCATTACGCTCCACTGTCCTCTGTAGATATGGCCTTAGAAAGACATTTTTTATTTGTTTACCTTACTCTTTAGATTGAGTTCCATGTTCGTTGTCTCTATATTTTTCACTTCCTCTCCTTCACAGTTGAAATTTCTTTTGACGGTTTTTGTGTGTCTCAGACTCACAGCACAAGGAAAGTAAAAAATTCCCAATCTGTAGACTGGCAAATTTAGCAGTCTTTCTCACACAATGGCTAGAATTAGGTATTTCTGTAGAAAAAGCAAAACAGTTTCTCCCCTAGACATCAGATAATCTGCCTTCTTCAAGAAGTCTTCTACTGATCACAGGGAATTATAGCTGCATAAATTCTCCTGCATGTTTCTTGTTGTCCCTTTTACTGTTTGTCTTAGCATTAGCTACTATAACTTAGAATATTGCTGGTACATCTAGAAATGCCCTGTTCTTTGAACCTTGTGAAGTTTTCAGGCTTCAGGTCATCCTTGGCTTTGAGAACTACAGTGTAATTACAAGTTCTACACTTCAATTAAGTTTATGAAAAACATATTTTCTTTTATAAGTTCTGAAGTTGATACCTTTGACCCCAACTGATGGCCCCCACCACGTTACTTTTTGTCTGAAGTGGCAAGAACAGCTGTTCACATCTTGGAACAGCAAATTCCCATACTGAAATTATTCATTGAATCTTTACTTTTTCCATATTCTTTCCTATGCCCCTACTCTCTAAAGGTAAGAATTCCATATTTTTTTCTTCACCCTCTTCTCAGCCAAGGGTCTCTGTTTCTTCATGCTTCATGGCAATTATTTTTCCCTTTCTGATCCCCTTCTACAGCATCTTTCTTCTGACAAGGCTATTTTATAGCAGGTACTATTCTAGATGAAACCACACCTCTTAGATAGATGATCTGCACAATGTTCTACTATGATTGCATAATATTATTTCATAAATCAGTGTAAACCTCATTGTTTAAGATCCATCTGCCTTATTTACTTAGCTGAACTCTGAACACATCTTTGCTAATCTGTCTGCAATTATACCCATATCACTGGTATGTTTAACTGAAAAACTTCAGCAAAATACATCAACATTTTTTTTTTCTTCAGCATCTACTTCTTTGTATTTATCAACACTAACTTTCATTCACCATGCTGTTGTTCAGCCACCAAACTTGTTAAATGTATTTGACATTCTTCATCTTCTCTATTGCTTCCAGTCCAGCACAAAATCCTTTCTCAATTCACTGCACTCTTCTGAACTGCTACTGGATTCCTTTGTCAGAACTAGTTTGTAAACCCTTTTATTACTAATGGTTGAGTGCTAAGTTCTAACTCTTCCTTCCTTTACTCTATTATAAAATTCCTTTCTTATCTGCTTATTCTTTGAAAGAAAAAAAAGTGCACTAAATTGAGTTGCTTAGACTTCCCTTCCTTCCTATTTCTAGCAGTTGCAATGAATTTGTACTCACTTATACCAGCTGTATAGTTACAACCTTCAGTTTGCAAATCAAGATAAGATTAGTGGCAGTTACTGTCTCATATTCCACAACTCAATTTTTTATGCTTAAATACTCTTTTTTTTCCTGTGCAGTTTTGATTGTAGTCAATAATATTTTTCCATAAAAGTTAAAAATCCTGCCATGTTTTTTTCCTTCCTCATCTTCATTATCATCACAGCAAGAACTCAAGTTTATTCCTAAGCATCCTGGAGAGTTTACTTATGTCCTTTGTTAAAAACTATGCATTATGCCCACCTAGAAAGGGTGAAATACGCCTATGAAATATAACAATAAGACATTCTTTGCTTCCTTCTATTATTTTAGGTTATTTCCTGTCAAAATGATATATTTAATAATGATAATATTAATAAAAACAACAACAAAACTTTCTGATGCAGTTTGACTCAGCAGACATAGAATGTATGGACCCTCTGGCAGTATTTGCATATTGCACACCTTAAAATTACCTGTTTTCACATTCCTGTGCAGTAGCTCAATGGCTGAATTGCTTTGCATGGAAAGGAACAAACTCTCTTGAGGAGACATGACAATAGTTTTGTAGCTCAAGCTGGTACTAAATCAAGTATAAACAGCCTTTCTAACAAGACTTTAAATTAGAAAGGGAAAGGTCTCGGATGAAGTTTTACATAGCTGCAATGATTATTAAGAGCACTGAAGTATGTATGGTCAAGCACAGCCAGAAAACCAAATGAGCTCTGGAGCACTTTAGAAATATGTCCTGCAGGTGCACTTTTAATATTATTTAATGATCCAGCAAGACTATAGATCACAACATGTGGTAATCTTTCACAGAAACAGAGATCTGGATCCTTTGGTGTCCCATTCCTGTATGAAGCTTTAGAATGAGAAATGGCTGAAATCTACTTATTTTCATATGTTCTTTCACCTTCCAAGTTATCAGTGTGGACTTCTGCTACATCAAAACAGTGTCTTTTCATCAAACCATCTTTTCTACCACAAATACCAAGTTATTATAATTTGTACTCTTCCCCACTGAATCACACACATTTCAACAACTGAATAGCGTTTGCTAAGACCAATTTCTTCTTGCATCACTTGTAGAACCAACAGATGACGCAGTGGAACTTTGTATAAGTCCTCTAGAAAGAAGAAAGTATGTTTTTTCCTCCAGAGGAGATAGATAGACCTTTTTTGACATTAATGACAAACATACTGAAGTAGATTCATTACATTTAGCTATGAGCCACTTGGAATGTTCACATGTCAAAGTCTTTTAGAACCTTTAGCAAAAGTCACTCTCTGGTGCAAACTTAATAAAATATGGAGCCATTAATATTCTGCTCCTGATTTGCCTCTTCAGGGAACAACCGTACCTCCGTACCTGACTTCCTGAACTGATAAGCCCAGTGTATTGTCTTCTGAAGTATTATAGCTACCATTAAAGCTGAATTTGTGCACAGCAACTGACTCAAGTAAAAAGGCTACTTTTGTTAACCATGAGGGAGATTTTTTTTCATTCCTGTTTCCATATGAAAGACAAACCTAGGGTCTGTGTTTATTGATAACTTTTGTGACATCTGGGGATGTTTTTTGATGCATTCCCAATAGTGTAACCAGAATATCAGTTCATGAAAACACCTAAGTGAGTGCTCAATGTTCATCACAAAAATGTTGATTTAAAGGTTAACAGATCTTTGGTTGCTTTCCTGAATAAGGATGTTATCTTCTCGGTTGGACCTCAGGGACTAAAGAACAAGCTCAGGAGTCAGGATTATTGCTTTAATGAATCACTTAAGTTCCAGTTTTCAAAAGAGTTCCTTCAAGTATAGGTATACAACACTTGTGCTCCAAACACAAGGCTGCTCCGGCTGAACTGCTAAACGTTTAACGTGTGCGTGACTGTTGTGTGCAGGAGCTATCACTGAGAATCAGGGCTTTGGTATTTCAAGCTAGTAGTTAAAGAACTGAAACCCTTAACAAAAATATAAATTACAATCTGTCTTGGCTTCCTTTTCTAATCTGCAAAATCACTACAGTGATCATCTCCCTCAAAGGAGTGTTATGAGACATTACTAATTAAAGTATTTCCAGTAACATGTGGAAAGGTACATGTGGAAAAGGTGCTATAGCACAAATTATTGAGACCAGCAACCAGGCACGTATCTATTTCATTAAATGGATGGGTTATTTGTTCCTCCTACTCATGTCTGTGATTCAACAAAGTTAAAATTCATGTGCCAAAATACTCATGAAATAGGGTTAGATTCAAACATACAGTTAATATTACATCTCCGTACTGGTGTTTCACTAAATTAGGACCCACCCACTGTACCAGTAACCAGAAACATGGGTAGTATGGTTTGGATTTTTCTTTAAAATAAAAAAAAAATACATCAGAAAATTTCCGTACTTTTTTAATCTGTGAACTATGGTGGTTTTGTTTGGGTTTTTGTTTGTTAGTTTGTTTTTTCCCTTATGGTTGTTTTTTTATTTTATTTATTTA
>NW_009632409.1:0-1900 GCF_000690535.1 Cariama cristata
CTAGGTGTTTTTGTATGTGGAAGGCGCGACCTGATTGGGAAATATCTGTAGTTCTGTGGTGTAGTATATACTACGTTACTCAATATGGCAACATTTTATAACAGGGAAGTTTTGTATTCAAACAATGGAGATAATCCTAAACCAAAGTACTGCAAGTAGGAGTGCAATACTACAGATTGCCTTCTTTCCCCTTCTGCGTGGAAAAAAATCAAATTAGGATGCCCGTTAGAAGACAAGACACTTTCAATCTTGTGCCTGTTAGAAGATGAGACACTTTCAATCTTGTTCATCGAGATTATTGAATAATTTTGGTAAAGAACCTCTGCAGGTCATCTGGTACAGTCCCCTCCTCAAAGCAGGCTCAGTTAAAACATGGTAAAAGAACAGTTCCCACTTGCGCAGTAAAAAGTGTCAGGTCGGAGCATGGCAGAGAACTTCATTAGTGTTTAATTTAATACAACAGCTAAGCTAATATATGGAAATCTTTTCCCCGCCACTCCTCCCTGTTCTTCCTTACAAAACTTTTTGTTCTGTGTAGCTACTATGTTTAAAATTCTTGATGTACCAAATAAGATGCCTCTCTGCATTTGAAGAGTTGACCATGATGAAAGGTTATGCTAACTCCAATGCGGGAGGTTTTTTAAGTTAAACAGAATAGAAAATATTTAACTAAATGGTGTTATAAGCTTTTCTTAGTAGCTTATCAAATTATACCCATCACTCAACAGACGTACAGACTTGGTACAGATTTATACCTAATGGGAAAAGTACACTGAAAGTCTGAAGGCAAGGACTGGATGATCACAAAAACCTTTTGGCCAGAATTAGATAAATTTTCTTCTATTTCCTTCTCGTACATGTTGCCTCCCAACTAACAGTAACTTGCTAATTGACTTTCGGACTTTCCTGAGATGTTCCAGAAAGATCAAGCAGCAAGTGTTGGAATGCCTGTACTAGAATACTGAACTACTCTTACAATTCTGCAGTACTTAATTCATGTAGAAACAATAAAAGGAATACAGAATTAACTATTTGGACTCTTTTTGGATTATAATTTGCATTTCTCTACCTTGCAAACGGTTAGAAATCCCCAGTGCCAGCTTGACCAGATCACAGATACTGGCCTCAGCAGTCCACTGAAGTAGTTCCTTATGAATTTGTAAACTCATTAAATAAACTTTAAACGCATGTGCTTATTCCAGTCTGACTGCTGCTATCTTTACCCTCAAGGCTTCAAATATAATTTTAAAAAGCCTTTTTTTCAGATAAATTCAACCAAACAAGTTTAGTTTAGCTGTAATCCTCACTTAACGCGAATCTCGACTCTGCTAGCCCTCAGCAGTTAAGGTTTTAGATAGACATTCAACTATGTAGCATTGTTGTTATGCTGACAGATGCTAGTGATTGTCAGAGGGGGATCCTGGGATCCGGGCACAGTCATTGACTCAGCTGTAGCCAGATGGTAGGTCAGACATTTTTCAGCTAAATCAAGGTTCATTTAAATAATAAATGGGGCTGAAGATAGTGCTCTTAGCCCCTGTGTAAGCTGTCTGAAGTTCAAAGCCAAGTACTTCCGCAGACTAAAAGACCAAAATATAAGAAAGGCAGACATTGGCATGGCTAGATAATGGGATAACCTCTGACAGTGACCAGATGCTTCAGGGAAGAAACGTAGTATATTCCATAATTTTATACCCAACAGAGATTTTCTTTTTCTAAGTAATCATTGAAAAATGAGAGGAATCCCAAAATCCTGGAGGATTCAGTATTTCTTCTGAACAGCCAAGAGTAAAGGAAGGCTGATACATGTAGCAGTCAGTGTCAGTCCTCTGCTAGACAGCTGTGGGCTTACAGGTATTTTCAAAGCTCACACTAAATCAGTATTTTTGCTTGACTTCCC
>NW_009632409.1:1925-8890 GCF_000690535.1 Cariama cristata
GTTCTTTAGAACTGGAATAGAATACGTAACCAAAAGGTTGGAAAGGGAGATTCATTCTGAGGTGGTTTTTTGGGGTATGCTCTTTTTTTGGGGGGGATAGTAAATACAGTAGTTTAGATAATTTAATGGAAAACAAAAAAATGGGACATGATGTGAAGTAGAAAAACAAATCAAGTATCACACAAGTCATAGGTTTATGTGGCAGGTAGAATTCTGTAAGAAATACCTGAAAAGGGGGAAAGAGAAATGTTTTTTAAGTTAGCATTTCAGCCTTTGAAAGGATGGCAAGATAGTTGTCAGAAAGTAAGGCAGAGGATGATAAATCTATGTCTTCGCTCTTGACTGTGGTTTTGTGAACACAAGAAACACGAGCCAAGCAAAAAGAATCATAGAATCATTTCAGTTGGAAAAGACCTTTAAGATCATCAAGTCCAACCATTGACCGAGCACTGCCAAGTCCACTGCTAAACCATGTTCCTAAGAGGCAGGCTTTCAGTGGCAACGGACAGAGAAGAGAAACGGATAAAGACACGAGGATTACACAGAAAGTAGAGGTATACGATAGGAATGTCTCTTGAAGTGGGCAACCCTCCAATGTTAGTCAGATGAAACAGGGAATGGAAAAGCAAATGACAAGAGAATGATGTATTGAAAACCAGTGAATAATCAAAACATGCATTAAGAAGTAGTATTTAAGAGCATTTGAAGCAACAGGAAGATGAAAGAAGTACAAGGGAAAAAAAAAAAAAAGGCAAAAAGTAATTGGAGAGGAATCATAGAACTGTTGGTCATAGGGGAGCTGTGAATGTCTCTGGTCTCACCTCCCACAGGAAGAAGGCCAGCGCCAAGATCAGATCAGCCGTGGGTTTGTCTAGCCAAGTCCTGAACGCCTTCAAGGACAACCATCTCTGAGGCTGCTTTCTGAACAGCCCGTTCCAATGGTTCACTACAATTTCAGCCTCTCAAACTGGGTTTTGGAGGTACAGAGGCAGGACAGAAACAAATCTGAATGGATCGATATTAGCAGAAGTCAATACAGTTCTCTACAGCCTTCTCTAGCCTTTAAAGATAAAAATCAGGTGTCCTGCTTGTGACCTGACAAAGTTCTAAAAGGAACACATTCAAAGCAGTTATTGTCAGGTAAACTAAATTCTGTGAGAACAACTGCTATATGGTCTTTACTTTCCTCCTTGAAAAGAAAGAAAATGTTACTTCTGCTAATGAGGGGTATATGATCCTAACAGAAACACGAAGAAGACGGTCATCAAAGGCAATGCAAAGAGATGAAAAGAAAACAAATGGGATTACTTTCATTTAGAGAAAAACAGGCAAAATATATGATTGGCTATGTAAAATGAAGAACGTAGAAGATAGAAGGCACTTAACATTTATCTTGTCTTGCAATACAAAAATAAGGGAACAACAACTGAAATTAAGGCAACATGTAAAAATGGTAGCTTTTTTAAAATACAAAACATAATTGACCCATGGGTATCACAGTCTTGAGCTAAAAGTCCAAGCTGGAAAAGATACTTTGAAAATGACTACAGATACCTATTTATGCTACAGAGAATAACAGTAACAAAACCCTTATTTGCCAGGCAAATCAACAATTAATCTGCCTATATTTCAACAGTAAATGTCTTCCTTTAAATAGATTGTTCCATTTGCCCATCTATAGTCACTTCACATCTTTTTCTGAAGCATCTGGTCCTCAGTATTCTTAGATTTATGGTATCTAATTAGATTGAGTATTGATCCAAAAATCGCTTTGCTTCTAAAAACGCCCCCAAGTATACAGAAACACTTAATAGTCTCACCTTTACAGTTGGCAGTTAAGATTTCAGGCCTAGAGTGACACTTTATTTTCCCCTCCCTTTAATCCATCCCCAAACACACACACAGACTAATCCCGGCCAGTGTGTATTCTGCGACAGCAGGCACCGATACCTAGAATTTATTGCGCATACTGTTTAATGTAAAGGGAAACGGAAAAATCTATTAAATTTGATTTCAGCAAGCATTTTCTCTTGAAATTTGATCAAAGTCATTCCGTATTCTTTTATATATTTCTTTGTTCTATATTTGATTTAGTTAAGGTTGCTCCAAATATTTCTTAGCCATTTAATAATACGCATTTTAGGAGTAATAAGCTCCAAGAAGTTAACCAGCCATTTTCACATCAAGTTCACTTTGTGGACTGCTGACCGAAGTGCAACATAAAATCGAGGCAAGTGTAAGTCTTGTTTGGAAAAGATGTTTTCATATGGGTCATCAAGAAAGTTTTGTAAGTTCCCCCCTTCCACCCCTCTCCCCAAGTCTAAGCCAATGGATGATAATTTTTGTAGGAACAATAAAATACCACTTCTCATCTCCTTAGAACACATAAGCAGGCTGCTTCTTGACAACCTGGCATGTTTGAGGGGAAGGGCGCCTAATGCTTACACTGTGAACTTAGTAGGAAGCACTCAAGCTGTCATTTAAGAGACCTCTAGGCTGGCCATCTGCAGCCTGGAATGAAAATGCTGCACTCTCTGATAATGATCATACTAATAAGGCTATACAGTTTTTACACAAATAAAAATAAAATAGTGACTTTTTAGCTGTCCCTGGGAAAGAGATTATATAGCATATATATGGGATTGTTCGGTAATTAACCCCGGGTTTCAGCCAAACATGCTTACAAAGTTCTTTAAAAAAAAAAAAAAAAAAGTTTTTCTAAGCCTATACCCATTGAGTTCAATGATCACAGGATGAAGACTGTATTAATACTCAGGTCCCTCCAAGAAAATGCAGAGTAAAAGCACCTCAGGAGCATACTTCTGCTCCTCTCCTGTTTACAGTGCTGGTTAAGATAAACTCACTAAGTAACAAAACAAAGTGGCTTCTTTTGTTTTAGAAGTAAACTTTCTTCACCATTAGTCATCTCATCTCTTGTAGTCTATTCATAGGTAAAATTACACAAATATGATGTCTAGAACTTCCAGTACATCTTGTTCTCATTGGCATATAGTACAGACTGAAAAAGGTTAAAGTATGTTCCCTTGGTGACCAAATGACTTTGGGAATATATAAATTGATAATGACTCCATCTTAAAACTCACCAGTTTAAATTGAGTACAGGTCAATACAAACAAGAGTTATCAATGGTTTCAGATGGAAAATCTCATCAGTTCCATTTCTAATGATATAGTATATATACTGTACAAATTGTTCTGCCACCGTTACTGGCAAATGAAACGGGGGACAAAGAGAGAAAACAGCTAAAGTAACCTTGTAAGGATTGTTTCCTTCATGTTGGCGTGGAGAAGCTGACACTGCCATTGGCAGTGCTGTGGATGGAGGGCTACCAGTCACATCAGTCTGGCACTTTTGAGAGGTTTAAAAAGGAAAAAAAAAAAAAAAGAAAAAAGAAAGAAAAAGAGTATTTTACTACTGCTTATTAAAACATAGCCCAGTCTGAGTTCCCAATTTTCAGAATGAATAAAACATCTACTGGCATCAATTAATGATCCATATTTGTAATAATTTTCTCTCTGATGTGTTGACTAGGACTAGCATTCATGTGTTTATTTTCTTGTAAAGAAATAGGTCTTGAATGGATGATCTGCTAAAGATTCTTCATATTCTAATAAATTTTACAAGAAAGTGCTTTCCCAGATGAATGTACTAAAACATTTTTATATGTTTTTTCTTAATTAGCTGCCTTTTCTCCTTATCATAATATGAAGACTTCATGAAATTTCATGGAAGATTATCCTCATTTCTGAATACTGAAGTGACGTCGTCTTTATATTCTGGTGTGTGGGGTATTTATATCGCCAGATGGTATTACATATAACCCCCACATCTCTACAAGTTTAAAAAGTGGGCAATTTGCAGCGCTGTGTGACTTTTTTTTTTTTTTAAAGTATTTAGACCTCACTCCCTTGAAGGAGGTTTTGAGAAGTGACCCATTATCCTCTATAAAAAGTTATCCATGTAGTACTTCAGTTTCCTTGTTCATCCATTATTTCATTTAAGGATGGATTATTTCTAATGAAGCAAAGTATGGGTGTTCTGATAACAAAACTCAGAATAGACTCAATGGCATGTCCATAAATACATGCAAGTCTGGACCTGTTCAAGAGAAACCAGTGTGTGTCTGTACAATTAGCAACAGGCTGGTGGAGGGCTTATGGTCAAGACAGTCCATTCTCCCTCTTACACAGAATTCCTAATTCTTCTCTTGCAACTACCTAATATTTGGCTTTACTTCCTTTTCGTCTGCTTCATCCTCGCTGTCATCAACTTGCTGAATGACCAAGTCGGTTGACCCATCCTCCACAATCTCCACATCAGATCTGTTGTCGTCCCCATAGTGCCACCTGGAATCCTTATCCCCATCTTGTGGAAATTCAAGGGGTGCTTCAGCCTCCAAGTCAATGCGAATACTGTCTATGCCAGCTTCAGCCAAGCACTCATTACAGAGTCTGTAACGTCTCGTCCCCTCTTGGACCACTTGTCCTGTTAGCTCCGTCACGTGGCGTTTACACTTTCTGCAGATAGGCTTACAAGCCTGATGAATCTGGGAAAATTGAAATGAATAAATTTGGTAACGTATCCACAAAGAAGTATTTTTTAAGATGACAAAAAGTAGGGCTGGAGTAGCGTCCAATTAACTCCTTTTGAGAGACAGTCATCAAACATTACAAATGTAATCACAGGCGCTGTAATCGCCCACTTACGCTCTGTTACAGGACTTGCATAGAGCAGTACCTTTCCAAGCCATCAATTAACACAGAAATTCACCCCCTCTCCTATAAATTATGTTTCAGATTGACTTAAACAAAACCAAAATAATTTTCTATTACCTCTTTACAGGAGTCAATGTATCAACCAGATACGCTTGTACTGTGTTTAATTATACTGAGACAGATTTACACATTAAACAAATCATGCAGTTACTAAAAATACATACTGTTCGAAAATGGCTACTTAGGTGATCTAGCCTGCTAAATCTTTTCCCACATGCCTCACAAGGGTAAGGGCGCTCTCCTGTATGACAGCGAAGGTGACGCTTCAGGTCTGCTTTTCTTTTCACCACATGAGTGCAGAACGGGCACTTGAACCTCATCCTGGGCAGATCATCTGTTAGAAAATAAATGTGATTAAAAAAAATAATAAAGTTAAGGCATAACATGTCTAGTCATGTAATGCTCTAGGAAAAGGCATTCTATGAGCACAACAGCAAATCACTTTCATTAAAAAAATATTACCATAGGTCATTTCAAGCACAAAGATCTTGTGTTTTCCTGTAAATTACACAGGAGTGCAACAAAGGAAAATGAATGCTATATTAAAATGAGCTTAAAAATAGCCCAAAAGATCACGACTTAAATTTGCAAGATGAAGCTGTGGAGACACTACAGATTATGTATTTGAAAGGCTAGTTTTAATAAACCAGGTACTTCAGTAATTCAAAATTATTGAAAAATAGTTAAACTTTCCAAACTTACATTTCTGGACAATACAGATGTCTTTTTGGCAACTGTACGCTCATTCAGTAAAGCACATTTTCTCACGGACAGAACAGATGAACGTGCACCTACAGCCTTAAAACTAACTCACCTTCAGCCCAGCTTCCCATGACACCGAGAATCGAGGGCATGCTCGCGTACTGCTCGTCTGCTTTTGAAGACTTTGATTTACTGGCAGCATGGGGTGATTCATGCTCCTGCTGTGACACAGCCAAGCTCCTCGGCATCACGTCAGACCCTTGGCCGTACTGGTATCCCACGTGAGGAGATTCAACTTCTGTTTCAATCTGAACTTGCTCTTCAGACTGAGCAATATGGCCAGTGGGCTCGGCAGCCCTGTCCTCCAGTTTGCTTGATTTATAGTGAGGAATGTCAGAAGGTTGCTGCAGTCCCAGGTGCCGGGATTTCTTTACGGAATCCTGCCGTTGCTCATGTTTGGACAGCTGCTGCTGGGCATTTCTTTGAGAAGTCGGATAGTAGCTGAAATTGCTCCAAGCGTTTCCACCCATCATACACGTCCCTTGGTCTGGACTTAAGTGCGAATGCGGAGGGCTGCTTTCTGCCCTCCAGCCAGCACTGTACAAGCAGGATCGGTCCACACCATTTGAATTTACATCTTTGTCTGACAGACTGAAGTAGCGATCCTTCTCCTTCTCACTGATGTCCAGCGACGACTTAATGAACGTTTTACACACACTGATAACATCGGTCATCTGAAGATAGCTAGCGGCCGACATGACTTCAATGACATTCTGACCAGTGAGAGACAGTTTGCCTGAATAGACAAAATCTAGAATAACTGTAAATGTGTCAGGAGAAAATGCCTGGAAAGTAGCTGTCGTCGGCTGACTCGTCTCCTTCGAGCTCTGCGAAAGGAGCATTTTGAAATAGCCGCTGCTGGCAAACAGCACATTGCGATGCGCTTTAAAGACCTTTCCCTCGACCAGGATATTGCAGTCACAGAATAAGTCTTGCCTGCGCTGCTCATTTAGTTGCTGCAAGAGGTGAAACTGGTGAGAAGAAATCTCCATTCCAGAAAAGATGAAACGGAGCGTTGCTCTAAAAAATAAAGAAAATAATTAGATTCTTGACTTCAGCGTCGCGCAACTCAGCCAAAGATGTCAGACTCAATTTTACAGATATCTTTACAAATAATCTTGTTTATTTAAATCTATACGTATATTTAAATTACAACACGCACAACCACACATTTTTTTTCCAAGGAGAGTGATGGAAGAGCCAAATCAGTACACGTTATTGGCAGAGACGTGTACGCCTCAGCTAGGAGCATCTCCCTCCTAAGGATGCAGGGCAGGATGTGTGCGACCCGCTGGCAGCTGCACAGCCTTCAGACCTTCTCCACCGAGACCAGGAGCCCCCCAGCAGTCCGTGCCTTGAGCTGACGTTACCGCATCGCCCCGCTCCGGCCGGGCTCCAACGCTCGCC
>NW_009632410.1:0-1006 GCF_000690535.1 Cariama cristata
GTACCCCAGTTCTCCTCATTCCCCTCTTACTGGGGGTCCCAGTTCCCTTCTAACTGGGCACCCTAGTTTCCCGTACTTCTTTATTACTGGGGTCCCAGTTGCCCCCAGTTTCCCTCTTATTCGGAGACCCAGTTCCCCCCATTCTCCTCTAACTGGGCACCCCAGTTCCTCTGTAACTGGAGGTCCCAGCACCCCTGAGTTCCCCTCTAACTGGGCACACCAGTTTCTCCCATTCCCCTGTTACTGGGGGTCTCGTTTCCCCTGTTACTGGGCACCCCAGTTCCCCCCTGTTCCCCTCTAACTGGGGCTGAGTTCCCCTTTTAGTGGGTGTCCCAGTAGACTTCTAACTAGACACACCAGTTTCCCCAGTTCCCCTCTTACGGAGTGTGCCAGCAGCCCGCATTCCCCTCTTACTGGGAGTCCCAGTACCCCACACTTCGCCTCTAACTCGGTCCCAGTTTGCCTCTTACTGGGGATCCCAGTTCCCTTCTAATGAGGCACCCCAGTTCCTTTTTCATTGGGGGTCCCAGTTACCCCATTTTTCTTACTGGACATTCCAGTTCTACTTTTACTGGGATTCCAGTTGTGTTCTAACTGGGTGCTCCAGTTCCCACCAGTTCCACTCTAACTGGACCTCAGTTTCTTTCTTACTGGGGGTCCCAGTTTCCTTTTAACTGGGCACCCCAGTTCCCACCATTCCTCTCTTATTGGGGCTCCCAGTACCCTCCAGTTCCTCTCCAACTGGGCCCCGGTTTCCCTCTTACTGGAGGTCCCAGCTCCCCCTGTTACTGGGGGTGCCAGTTCCTCCGAGTTCCCCTCTAACTGGGTCCCAGTTTGCCTCTTACTGGGGCTCCCAGTTTCTCTTTTACTGGGTGTCCCAGTTCCCCCCATTCCCTTCTTATTGGGCCTCCCAGTACTCCCCAGTTCCCCTCTAACTGGTTTCCATTACCCCTCTTACTGGGGCTCCCAGTTCCCCCCATTCCCCTCTTACTGGGGCTCCCAGTAT
>NW_009632411.1:0-3359 GCF_000690535.1 Cariama cristata
ATACAGTCAGGTCCCTAGCTCCATTGGGACAGACAGGATTTCTACCTAATTTTGTTCTACTTTTCTCCCCTATGAATTTATTTCAGTTAGTTGCTGCTTATGTCACTTTGGCTACTATAGGCATTAATATAAATTTAGTATTTTCACCTATACCATTCACACTACTTTGATCTGAAGGTACCATGAGACAATCCATGTTGGTTGCAACATTTGCAGCAGGAAAAACAATTTGCTATCCAACCACTTCTTCAATACTATTGATAATCAACTGAACAAGCAAACTGAAGTGCTTGAAAATCAGGGTGTTTAAAAATTTTCTAGTACAGACTGTCAGTGTTCTAGTGCTGATTCTTGAACGCAATTTGAGAAACTACTAAGAGTAATGTCCTTTCAGTTTGGTAGTCTCAGCATGAAAGAAACAAGCCTGAACTTAAATAACGGTAAATGAAATGCATTGTATAATTAACCCATGGAATTCACTTCTATAGGGTTCTAGTCAGACATGTTTCAAAATAAGTTAGACACTGTATGTATAGAAGTTGCATATTAAGCAGCACTAATTATCATAAATTTAGAAAGCCTGTTATTAGTTCTCAGACCTCAAGGAATACATTTATCCTGAATTGGATTTACGAAGGAATATCCTACGTTAAGTATACTACAGTTTAAGTATTCTTAGAGTATACCATAAGTTAAGTACATTTCAAGTACACTGTAGTTTCCATAACGCATAAGAAAACCTGTACAAAAAGAGATAATAATTGAGTTTCTTTTAAAGTTGAGTTGTTATACATGTCATGAAATTTTAAATGAATGAAAATTATATAAATTAATCATCTGTTGTGTTTGTTAAATTATGTCTATTTCATTCAAAGCATGCAGTTAACTACCACTCATTTAATCACTTATCTGGGGGGGCAGCCATATTAAGGCCTCTCTTCACTGTCTTACGTCCGTACTTCAAAGAAGGAAAAGAGCTTGGGTTTTAATTCCAGCTCTGCTATTGTTTTAAGACATTAAGATAGCTAATCGCTTTACGGACACATGCTTTAATTTGATGTAGAATGTAGAAGGCCTAAACTTTCATATCTAATTTACAAATAAATAGTAGAAGTTGCACACAGACGTAGACACGCACACACAGAGGATGACTTCCAGAGATCCTCCAGACTGGAGTTTTAACTTCTGTAACTACGAGGTTATTTGCAATTAACCACTTCTGTAAAACTCATTGACAGCAGAATAACACTTTTATAGCTAATAATGTTATAATGCATGTTTTCTGTTTCACAAATGGAAAATTAGAGCATGTTGGATCTGTTATGCCAAATACATAACAAATCCTGTCAGTGCAGTAAATACAGAACACAGAAATCTCAGTTTCATGCTTTGGTTCTTTATTTTGATGATAGTACTTCTTTCTAGTATAACCTTCTGATCAAATTAAAAAAAAAAAAACCAAAAACCATCAAAACCTGAAACTCACAATCTGAATTTTCTTGAAGACAATATTAACCACATCAAGAAAAGGGATTTCTATTCTGATTTTAAACTCTTGTCAATTCATGTTTAGAAGATAATATAAAAAAGTTTCAAATCACATTTGCAGCCAGATGAAATTGCAAAAAGTCTCACCTATTACTTGAAGGTAATGAGTCAGAGTGATTCACTGCAGCCTCTCGCTGATTTCTGTGTGAAACCAATCACATGAAAGGGCACAAAAGCCATTCACAGTGAAGATAATCCTTAGTTCTAACATAAAATGTGATGTCATTAAAATGTGTAATGGTGAGAAACATAAAAGGCAAATTCTTTGCCCTCCCCACCCCCAAAGCTCCACAACACGAACAGCAAAACTGTAAAATCAAACATTACAATGATACTACTGAAATTCTGGATCTTACAGTTCACATAATTTGTAAGAAAATATCTAGCCAAAATGAGACATTGCTTAACAAAGCTATTGCACTCAAACTTAGAAGGAAAACAGATCAAGCGGGTCAGCAGACATCCCACACAGCCCATTCAGAATGATTAAAAGCAACAGTATTTGTGCAGCATGACATTTAGCATGAACAAGAAAATAAATCAATGTATTATAGTGAAAAAAACCCAAGCACAGACCATTTTTATGTGTTACACCATATATAAAGAATTAATACTTTAGGATTTTCTTTTAAAAAATCCGAATAGATTAAAGTTGCTGAAAGTATCTGACCTAAGCATACTTATCCTTCTCTAAACCCTTTAAGAACTCTATAGATTTATTAGCTGTTATACACATGCACCACACACACACACACACACACTGTTCATTCTGGAGTCTCAAAGTAGAAATATCTGTGTAGAATACTGTCTGTCATTCAAGTCCAATGTACAGAGTTTCTGTCAGAATCTAATCGACAGAGGGAAACCTTCTTATCACCCCAAGACAAAGGAGACGCTGTTCCAGCTGAACTGATAAACATCTATATATGCTAAAAAGATCATTTGTATTAAAAATACAATCTAAGTTAAAAGCTAACAAATGAAATGGAGAAACGCCTTTTTTTTCACTCAATTGTCAAGCAGTAGACAGAGTCATCATGTCCAATTATTCAAACCATATGCAGATCTCAGACAGTAGAGCAATAGTCCCGTGCCATACAGCCATTCTTTCTGGTTGTGGGTGGGATGACCCTGGCTGGAGATCAGGTGGCCACCAGGTTGCTCTATCACTGCCCTCCTCAGCTGGGCAGGGGGAGAGAAAATCATAGAATCATAGCATGATTTGGGTTGGAGGGGACCTTTAAAGGTCATCTAGTTCAAGGTCTCTGCAAGGTGCAGGGACATCTTCAACTCCATCAGGTTGCTCAGAGCCCCATCCAACCAGGCCTTGAACGCTTCCAGGGATGGGGCATCTACCTCTCTGGCCAACCTGTATCAGTGTTTCACCACCCTCACTGTGAAAAATTTCTTTCTTATGTCTGTTCTGAATCTCCCTTCCTTTAGTTTAAAACCATTACCCCTTGTCCTGTCGCAACAAGTCTTGCTAAAAAGTCTGTCCCCATCCTTCTTGTAAGCCTCCCTTAAAGTACTGGAAGGCCACAGTAAGATCTCCCCGGAGCCTTCTCTTCTCCAGGCTGAACAACCCCAACTCTCTCAGCCTGCCCTCACAGCAGAGGTGCTCCAGCCCTGGGATCATCTCCGTGGCCTCCTCTGGACTCACTCCAACAGGTCCATGTCCTTCTGGTGCTGAGGACCCCAGAGCTGAAGGCAGTACTGCAGGGGGGTCTCACCAGAGCGGAGCAGAGGGCAGGGATAGATCACTCACCCATTACCATCACAGGGAAAACAGACTTAACTTGGGGAAATTAATT
>NW_009632412.1:0-2454 GCF_000690535.1 Cariama cristata
GGGGCAGGAGTCGGGCGGCGCTGACCGAGGGGCATCGCCCCGAGCTGGGGCGGTGCGCTGCACCCCCAGGGTTTAAATCACAACATCTGCACAGGCCTCTGTACCACTGCATCACAAGCCTTAGTTCTGAACTTGGTCTGTCTTAACCGAGTCATTCGAAGGCGTCCTTTCAAAGGTGTTCTTTGCTCGTATTTATGAGCTGAGATTTAAAAAAGAGGAGGATTTAAAAAATCCTCCTCTTGCTGTTCCAGCAGAGGCTTCTGTGTATAGAGCATGTACTGCCTTCTCCCCCCACCCCTAAAGATGTAAACCACTTCCCATGGCTTAGCTCTCTGATTTTAGTAAAACCACTTTAGCGAAAGGCCCTTGGCTCTGTTGGAAGTTTACAAGATGCACACCATAGCAAAGAAGGATTCTTAGTCATAATTGCAGAAGGTATAAAAATGCCAAAGGGAGAGTTTAATGCTATGGCTCTAGGAGCTCTGTCTCTGCACCTCCACCCTTAAGGTTTTGCTTTTATCTCCTTTGATATTTTCTCCTACTGAAAATATTAAGAATCAGGGGACTGCCTGTCTGTACTGGGTGTTTAAAGACCGTATGCGAGCATGTTGCTTATCCAAATGTTTTCTCTCACTTCTCTTCCCAGCTTACCGGAGATCAAGATGAGTCTACGGAAGCAAACCCCTAGTGACTTCCTAAAACAAATCATTGGAAGGCCAGTTGTTGTAAAATTAAATTCTGGAGTTGATTATCGAGGTAAGTCCTCCATCTGTCTCTCACACTAACTAAAGTAATTGTTTGGGGAGGCTGGAACAGATGCGATGCTTTTGAAAAGCAAAACAGTGTGATCCAGCATCTCACAGTATGTGAATATAGATCTCAGAATGGTAACATTAAAAATAGAACATCAACCCTGGAGAAACTGATGAAAAGGATGTTAATGGTGGATTTAGAGATTAAAATTACTTATCTAAATCATTACTGTCGTTAGTCACAGATGGTCAGGCTGGAGTCTCGGGATGATTCTGAGTTTCTAAACTGATATTTGTAAAGACTGGCTGGGATTACAATTCCTGAAATGGCCGGGCAGTCCCCTTTTCAGTGCTCTGATAACAACCCTTGTTGGGACTACCCTTTTCTTCATCTTCCTGTTCTCCAATTCCTAGTATAGACCTTGGTCCACAAAAGCTTCAAACAATAAAGCTTTAAAAACAGTAAAATGTGCCATCAGCCTACTTGTATACAAGGGATGAAAGTTATTTACATTCTTGGTTAAACGACTGCCCAGACACATGTTAGATCAAGACTCAAGATGATACATAAGAAAGCTTAGTGTGGCTTTTGCTGCTATACATCCAGTTGATTTTAACACAGTCCAGCAGTTTTATTCTAGAACTCTTCAGCCTATCTGTATACCTTCTTGCACTGTATGTAGGATTGTTATTTTTTTTTTTTAAGCAGTAAATTAAACTTCTCTGTTCAGTGAAATGTCTTGGTCCTACTCCCAACAGGATAAGACTATCGGCCTGTCCAATTTTTTTTAGTAGTATCCAAACTTAATTAAAACTGTCGTGTATCTCCTATTGCACACAATTTAGACATTTTATTCTGGAATGATTTACACACTATGGTCCTGTTACAGATCACTGCTTCAGATAGGTTTAATTCAATTAGCTCAGCTTGGCACTTGTGAGAGGAGACTTGCTTGTGCTGTGACAAGCAATCTTTGTATTATGACAGTTTTAAATTGTTACTGTTCACTCACAGAGCAAGCAGTGCCGCCTTATCCCTTCCTATTCCTCTTCAGTGTCTCTCAGCTGACAAAATTTGCAGTCTGTCATTTCTTTGAGAACCACATTGTCTGAGCACTTCAGGTGGCGTTGGTGGCTTAAAAAATTCACTGCTTCTCATCGGTGTTTGGCCTCTGTAAATTCTTTCTTGCAGGAGAATGTAGCAACAGCTCATTAAAGTCAATTAAAGCAAGTCATCCTTTACCTAAAGGTACACACAAGCAAGGCCAAACTAGATTTAGCTTTTTGGATGCACTTTGTTTTCTTTGAGAACACTGGTACCTTCTGCTCGGTAAGATCCATTTGTAACTGCTGCAGATAAATTACTCAACTTTCCCCTCAGCCAGGCTCGCTTAACATGCCTACAATCAGACCTACCAGGAATTGAACCATAATTCCTCTGAAAACCTTTATTTGTTACTACTTTTTTTCTCCTCCCTCCCTTATTTCCCTCTGCTCTCCTTCCTTCCCACTGTGATGCTGCAGTTAAAAACCCGTATACTGTTCTCATTTGAAAAATACACACTCTCTTTGTTTTCTACAGAAATTTGACCAACATTTGTAAAAGCCAAACATTAAAAAAATCCAGCATCTCAGGCTTTTGTTGCAGATCTGTCTAAATTCTTCCTCTAGGCTGTGTTGCTAATTTTATGCCTGTACCTCC
>NW_009632413.1:0-5568 GCF_000690535.1 Cariama cristata
TGTCATGCTAATTTTGACATTTTATGTTAATGATATGTAGTAAAGTAATGTCATTTCAACAGGGAGTTCTAATTAGTCACCAGTAACACAATATAGTCTTGTATAATTGCAAATTTTGTGTGTGAGGAGAACTGCCTTGTTCTCATTACAGGGACTGAAACCACAGAGCATCCCATTTCTCGTTATTGTACCAGAGGAATGGAGGAACACACTCATGAACGGCATTGGGGATTGGCACATAATAACAGAATCAGTAACAGACAGAAAATGTGATGACACTAAACTGCAAAGCAAAATTTATCCATGGAAAAAATCCCCACCCTAATTCTGCCTTCACATCACCCTCCAGCTCCCTGGCTGTTCCACAGCTCTCAAACACGAAGGCAGGGGTTTCTTCTCTCCAGCTGCCCAGGCCAGCACGGGGAGTGATGCTATCGGGGAAGGCTGGATCAGAAGGAGAGAGGAGGAAGACCTAACAGATCCTAAACCACGCAGTAAACACTATGGGAGAGCCACTACGGGAGTCGTGTATTGCCTGTTGTGTGGCTTTCTCCCTAATTACCAGGAGCTAGAAAATTCAAGATCAAGAGAGCCGGGTCAGTGTTGCCGAGTGTGACTGAGTAATGTCCAAGCCAGCTGAGTTGCGGTGTGGCTGTCAGGGTGTGAATAAAACCAGAAGTTGTGAGTTCTGATTTCAGAGTCTCACCCTCATTAAAGCGGATCTATTTTTATTTCAGGTGTTGCGTGTGGTGCAGAACTAGCTCGGAAACGCATGGGGAAATGGACAGAACAACGGATCTAGTTCTCAAGAGCTGAAAATGGGTTGGATTGGTAAAGCATTAATCCAGACAGCGGTGTTTGTTTTTATGAAAGAAAGCCTGCCATAGCCCTTGCTAAAGATGTATTTAGTTATTTTTTTCTCAGCTTTACAAGGATCTTGGGAACTGTTAAGGAAAAGGAAGGACTGTTAAAAGTGAGTTATATGTAGAAATGAATAATTTGTTATTTAAACAACTATGATATATCAAAATAAAAATAAATTAAGCATAATATTTATTTCATGGTATCTATTGTATTTGTACAGTTTTCCAACCATGAGGACAGGCCGGTTATACTGAAATACTTGCAATCAAAGTAACATACTAAGGTGACATGCAAAAATCCTAATCAAAGGCTGAGGTAGAAGGTTAACACATGAAACCTTGTATTGCCTCTATAGCCATGTGCATTGGTTTTTTTCTGCTTTTCATTAAAGCACTCTGCTGGAAGGAACAGATGCCACTTTCTCAAGAACTTCATCTGCAAGAACTGCTGCCCTGAACCAGCTCTTTCCCATTTTTTTCCCCAGCCTACACGAAGAGAGGTCTAGAAGGCCGATGGTTTTAAGTGGCATGAGAGATTTCACTTCCCCTTTGCCTTAGAGCTGGCAGCAACACTCTCACACCCTCTCTGCACCCCAGCTGGTGCAGGATCCTACCAGGGTGCAGGGTGAGTTGTGTTAATGTCCCTCTACGGTGAGGCTATCAGAGAGAGGTTATTTAAAGCACTTTTGCAGAATAAGAAACTACCCCACTTTCCATAACTTGCTTTTTCTTTCTCACTTGGCTTCTCCACCAGGAACAGCTCAGCAGGCAGCACAACGTGGCCTTACTCATCATCTAACACCAAATCTGCAATGCCCACCCTGGTACTCACCCACCGCGTTCCTTCTTCAGAGCTGCAGCTGCATTCCAGGCACTGCTTCCCCCCAAGCCCTGCTTTCAAGAGTGCACCAAATACCCTGGCAAGGGTAGATTAAAAAAAAAAAAAAAAAAATATATATATCTCAACCCATGTTACTGCATTGGAGCTGCTCAGAAGGGGCTCACTACCCACTAGAGTTAGCAGCTCTTGCTGCTAGTAGTTACGTGGCTCTTACTTATATAGTGCGTCTGGGTAGTGACTGTGGCCCTTTCTCTGCTGGCTAATCCGAGAGCTTCTTTTGACAGCTCATACATGAAAAGATTTGTTATTTTTTGAAATGTAGTGGTAGAGTTTTTACACTTTGGGCCAGAGTGTCAGTGGAGGCTCTTTGGGGACATGTGCATTGGAAGTGACAAGCAGTGAATAACGGACATCAGGCATAAGTAATATTTGTAGTCTGACTTTGGTATGTTATTCTTAAAAAAAATCCAGTCTGTAAATGCAGTCTACTTTGTTAGCTTGAAAGGAAGGAAAGAGGATGAGGGAAAATAACAGGAGAGAGAAACGAATAACCTAAAAAAGGAGAAAAAGCAAGCAGAAATGCACTAATAAAGAGAAAAGGGAGTGGGAGTATTAAAAGAGAGACCATAGACATACAAATGGATCAGAACTAATATAAAATTACAAAAAATCAGGAGAAAAATTGACGATTAAAGGAATTGCAATGTAACAGATCAGGAAACAAAACTGTGAAGAAGGTGTTTGTAAACTTATCTGAATTCCTACATACGGTCAACAATGACTCCAGCACCCTATGAAATAAGGGTGCTTTTGTAAAACAAGGAGGTGTTGGAAGTCCCATTGATTGTGAGACACTCTAGTTTGCAAGTTCAAAAGGATTCTGTGAAGTTACTTAAAGTATACAGGAGGAGTGGGTAGGGCGATGGGTACGTGTAGTGTAGAAACAATTTGGATGGCGATGAAGTCGCGCTGTAAAACAAATATTATGTTTAACCTCCATAGCAACAATACAGTTATTTCAGCAAGAGATGAGTTATGCAAGGGAAGACATTTGAATGAACTTGTGGGGCTCTTTCAATGACTCCAGTGAAGCTGATGACTGTATTTTCATTCAGACTTTTTGCTTTTCTTTGTAATTGTCTGTAGGCTAGAAATGGTGAGGAGAGCAGTAAGCTATAAGGTGGCATGTACTTTTGCTGTATTCTTTATTCACACACTGCCCGTTCTTCTCTTTGAAAGCAGGAGCAGGTATAATGTAACATAGAACAAATCTTTAAAGTCACTGAAGCATTTTCCAAAAGGAAATATTTTACATCAGAAAACCAGAAGAAAGAGAGATGAGGGGCTTCCAGGATAGGTCAATGGCTGGAGCAGAGTATCAGCTCCCACGTAGTGGTCTCCATCACCCTCAAGCAGCACTTTTACATAGAAGCATTGTCAGATAAAACTTCATGTCAGTCAGCACACTTTTTCAACATACTGAACATAATAACAGGAAAAGCATGCAAGTCGGCATGTTTAAATATCATAAATCATGGAAGAGACACATTGTCTATCCACGAGAAAAAAAAACAAAACAGATTTTAATATTGTGTTACAGAAGTGGAGCATCAACCACCTCCTTTCTATACTTGGCTGTTCATAGGACTTAATTACAGCAGAAAAGCCATACATTCAGTTTTTAGGAGGGGATGGAGCCAAGACTGGGTACAGCGGGGTAGGGACTGCGCTCAGCTCCACTTCCAGAGGCAGATGCTAAAGAGCATCCAAATGCTCACGGTTCCACAGCAGTGAGCGGAGATGCTGCCTTTGAAAAGATGCTTTCTGTGCTTCTGGTCCTGGAATTGAATAAATATTTGTTATTTCCTTATTTCACAGGGCCTCTGCAAAATGATGTGATAAAGTGTGTAAATAGCGGGGAGATCTTGGCTCGAAGGCACTACACACTGCTAGGGATATAGTACCTTTATTAGAGAACAGGTTAACTAAAGGAGTAGTATCTTGCTTAGTTGATTGCTACACGAAGCAACGCAAGTATTTATTTTACACCAAAAAGATTTATTGTAGATGTTTTGTGGAAATGGCAACATCTTATAGAATTGTTTTTAAAAGGGTGTGCAAAATAACAATGAAAGATCTTTTTGTGAGGAAAGCAACACTCTACAAAGGTGTGGTAAAGCATTATAGTAACATTACAGAATCTGAAAGTATAACTTACAACAAAGATTTGGCCATAAAAAAAAATTTATTCTTTAAATAAATGTATTTAATTTTTTTATTTATTCTTTCTTTTCCATAATTCCTGGAATTACTCCTAAAGTAATTCCCAGCTGTTCAAGTGGGAGATGTTTTATTAAAGTTGCCATATACTGGGATACGTTCATCTTTACTCATTAACCATTTTTCACTAGCAACAAGGAAATTTTATGTGCATTAAATGATGGAAACTGCTGGTGCATGTGAAGAAAGATTGGGTCCTTGCATTTTATACCCTGTTGCAAAAGCCCAAATACAATTCACAGCCGCACCAAAACCACTGTGCAATTCTTAATGGTCTATTGTCACAGACTATACATGGAACTGTACTTACAATCATAATTCCCAATTTTACAGTGTTTATTACACGTACAAAGCACAACCTGAGTGCAGAACAGCATCCTTTTTCAGAGAGACCTCAAACTTGATTTATCTTTAGTTCATACTTTCAGTGATAGACTTCGACTACCGCCCAAGCATTTCCCTGAATTTTGACCAGGCATGTGTAATATTCAAAATCCATTAAAAAATATGGACAGGACACTCTTAACCTTTTGGGAATTATTTGTTTGTTGTCAATGCTGTAGATTTAAATCTAGGCATATATTCAAGAGATACATTCAATTTTAAATAGGTTCGGTGCTCCTCTAAGGAAAGTTTCTTCAGAGATATGTAAAATAAGAAGGCTACATACCGCTGATTTCAAGGAAAGAGATAAACTAATATTCTTGTCTATTAAAGTTTCTGGTTTGGTTTTTTTTTATTATTATTATTATATGCCTTGTTATGGTCTACCTTACTTGGTTTTACAAAACCATTATTAATAAGTTTTATTCATAAAAGCAAGTGACAAAACTATGTTGCTAATGCCCCTGACTCCACAATAAATCATTACCTGTTTGCTGTACTATAATACATATTTTCAATAATGCAGAAGCAAACTTGGGTCCTTAGATAATAAAAGTCTCCATGTAAAACTACTGTTCCTTGGCAAAAAGGGATCTCAAATCTTTCTAGCACTTTGATAACTTTTGGGGATTTCACGTGTGAGGTTTGCAGATGCCAAGCTTTCCCCATTGCACTGTGTGCATTGTCATCATGCCAGCAAGGGAGAGCTTGGGTTTGTACCCACAAAATGAAGGAGATGGGGAACAACATGTCCTTTTTGCCTTTTCATTAAACTTGAAGTTGATTTGTAGCAACATCTACTTTATTTCACAGAAAGGAATTTAAAAATACCGGGCAGGAAACGATGGTACAACTGTGGAGTCTATTGCGTTTAGTCCCTGGTGGAGTTTTGAGAAGCATGAAGCATATAATATTAGATTGGATAATAAGCAGGCCCCAAACATTTGTTGGTGCTTTAATAGTTCCCTTTCTTGAGCAAAAAGGAATTAACATTCCAGTACTACAGTTTTGTGCCTTCGTGTGGTTGTCTTGCCACCCTGTTAGAACAAACCAAACCAAAACTGTTCTGTGGAGATATGGGTCTGAGTTACAAAGCACAGGTCCAGACCTCGTTGTGAATCAGATGCAGCACTTGGTTATCATCACTGGTCTCTTGCCAGTCAGAAAACAGAGAAGAAGCTAGAAGTTATAAATATTTTT
>NW_009632414.1:0-4676 GCF_000690535.1 Cariama cristata
CCTGCCAACCCCCACCAGTCTGGGATACTATGACCATCTCGCGCTGGATGATTTATTTAAAGCTCAGTGTAAGAAAATTCAAAAAGTCCCTGTGCTGGATAAATCTCAAGTGGGGGCTGCAGGATAGCTTGGCATTGGAGCACAGAGGTGAGATTTTACACTGACCATGCTGGTTAAAGCTACGGCCGTGCCACAGGCCTTTACACAAGCAATTTCTTTGTTAAAATTTCTAGTTCCTTCATTTTAAAAAAGTATAAAACCTAATATTCTGTGGCATCTTTGAAATCAAAGGATAGGTACTCGGAAGGTGTTGGCACCCTTCGTTCAGCTTGTGTAACAGAGCTGCCTGTGAAAATCCTTTGCAGCAACGTCTGATACAACTTTTACATCTACTCGGTCATCTTTATGAGCTTTGGTGGTATTGCTCCTGGTTTTTCTTTTTTTCTTTTTTACCCCTCTCCTTTTAGTATACCTTTCTTTGACTAAGTAGCCTACTTCTTCATTTTCAGTGGGATTTGTCCATTTGTCTGGGGTGCATTCTAACTAGGTCTTTAGTTTATGTGAGATATAAGAGTTTCTTAAAGAAAATATTACTTGGGTTTGCTCTAAATCTCATCCTTCACAGAGCTGAGCTCTCGGGAGCTCAGTGCTGCAGCACCTGCCGCGTTCTGATCTTGTGTGCAGGCAGGGACTGGTACTAATGGTTGAGTTTGTGGTTTTTCAAATTGTTTACAAGTAGCATTTTCAACATGAAGCAGAGAATTGTGATTAAGGCACCGTTGGTGAATTGCTGGTTCTTTGAGGTGAATGGCAGAGACAGAATTTAATGATTTTGTAATTAGGCAAATGCCCTGAGATCACTTCTGTTTCATTCATTTTGTTGAAACTGGTGTTTGCTTTTTATGCATTTGTAAACTAACTTTAGTAAGAAAATTGAGAGGTACAGTATTAATACTTTAGGTTGGACTGTGGCCACCTGCCTCAGAGATACAGTATGGTTTTGCAATATTTGAATATGCCTGTCTACTGTATCTTGTTGCAGTTTACGATTGTTGGCAAGGTGTTTTCTCTTAAGTCTGCAACAAGGATGTTGTAATTTCTTCCATGCAGAACAAGCTTCCAGCTCTTTGTTGTGTTCAGTACATTGTAATGAGAAAACTGCTGCAGTGAGTGGAATAAATTCTGGATTTGCTGGACAGTCAGTGCATTTTTCCTTCCTTTTTTTCAGTGGTGCTTATGTGACACATTAGTAAACGTAATTCCTAGTTCGCTGTTTCTCTTAGATGCATGGCGTGCCCTTCACGTGGTCTAAAATAACTTTTCAGTGTTGCTGGGTAGTTGCTTCATTTTTGAATTGCACATGTTTCACTGATCTCTAATACCACAGTGTCATACTCAGGAGGGCGAGAAAGTATTAAAAAATTTTTATCTAACAGTAGGTGTTATGCACAATTAATTTCCTCAGCATTGCTTTGTCTTTGATAGTAAACTATTTAGTAACGTGCTTTTGTAAAACGATAAACTGTGCTTTTATCTCTTTCTCCTCTCCCCTGCTTTCCCTGCTTTTTTTTTTTTTTTTTTTTCTTTGTACCGTAGATAATTCAATGCATATCAGAAACAAACATTGAAGGAAATGCCCGCTGGAAAGAGATGTGTAGGAAGAGTGAGTTTTCTCATTAGAGTTGCAGCAAATAGTATTTAAATTACTTATGGGAATTGGTTCCACTGAAGGGACAATACTGTTGACATAAATATCCTTGCAACATTGAGAGGAACGTAATTCTGCTTACAAATACATTTGCATTCGGGAAAGAACCAATTAAATTTTACATTAGAAAATGTTTTAGTTGAATTTCTACAGAATGCATTCTTATAGTGATTATTAGTGTGTCTGGTTTCTCTCCAACTCCTGTTCTTCAAAATTGTCTGTTTTCTGTAAACTGATGCATATAGATCAGGTGATATGAGGGTCTGTCTTCAAAATTTCTAATTAAAACTAATTTCAAAATTCAGACTAATTCCTGTGCAAGGAAAATTCTTTTTGGCAGATGCTGTAGCCCAAGGTTGCAAGTTGAAGAAATATAACATGGCGATTGTGAGGTGTTTAATCATATTATGGTGCTTGAAAACAAAATGATGCATCCAAGCTTTAGTTCTCTAATGGTATCTCCTTTTTCTGAAAGGGAACGTTAATTAGCAGAGAGCAGTTGATAGTGGAATGTATCGAGTATGTGTAATGAAATCACAATGACGAAATGCCTGGATTAGATAATTTGATGTTTGATGAAATTAAGTGTTCAAAGCTACAGAGAAAAAAAAATTATTTAGTCCTTGTCACATTTCTCTCTAAAATTCTGTTTAAGTTAGTGGCAGCATGATACTTAATTACATTCTTAAACAAGACTAGGTTGTAGAAAAAACGATGAATGAACAGTAGATGGTGATATTGCAACATGTAGAGATAAAGTATTGCTAAAAAAAAAAGTACATTCACAGGTATTTAATCTGTACCTCAAAATAATTCTCAGTAATTTTCCTGAGTAGACATAAATTTCTTCAGTTCAATCACAGTCTATTAGTATTTGATTTAGAGCTGGAACACATGAATAGACTATAAATGTAATTACATTTTATTTATTCATTTTTGTCTAGGAAAAAAATTCTGTGTTTCAAAAATGTAGCTTTAGAAGAAAATTCTTCCTTTAATCAATGTCTGCTTTTATTTTGTAATTTGTAATCGTTGTAGACGACAACCCAAAATGTCACAAAGAATTATTCAAAATAAACGAATTTTATTATCTAAATAAATAATGTTAATAGATGCTTTTGTGCAGTAGTAATATGGCTTGTTCAGTTCTGTGGCTTTTATTTATAATTATTGATTTTATTTTTTTCCCCATCTTTGGCACAATATGGTTGACCAAAAATAATTTGAAATATGCCCCTTTGTATATATGAGATTTTGCTCAGTGCAGAAAAAAATTATATAAGCTGTGTTCCTTGAAGCTAACTTACTTCAACAGTGTTCTCTTTCATGTTCCAGAAGATATAGTGTACATTTCTTTGGGATCCTAATTAGGAACTGTTAATTTTCAAATAACCATAAACTGTTTACAACATGAGCTGAACTGTTCAGTGTTAGAGCATTTGAAAATTAGGTATCTTGAAAAATGTTGTAGGTGCTATAATTGTGACTTGCTGATGGAAATGAAAAGTGAATCATCCATTTCACTTGTAAATTTATGAAATCTCATCACTATTTGAAGATATTTAAGCATGGTTAAATTCTTTAAAGTACATATTCAGAAAATGAAATTATATTAATCCATCTACAGATATTACAGAGCTCACATAGTGATTGAATTCTTAGTGGTTAACTCAAGGATCGGTTCTCGATGTTTGTGAACAGCATGAATAGGCTGTTTTGGAGGACAGGAGAAAAGAGTCATTGATGACTTTTACGGCTTTACTAATAAATCAGTGGTGTTCATGGGGTTTGCAAAAGAAGCCCAGCATTTGATTTAAGGAGTTGTGCAGCAATACTTAGGGTTGAAATGGATTTATGGCTTGTTGTGGATGGAGTCATGTACTTCGCTCGTAAGAGAGAAGTAGCAATATTGATATAAAACAGCGATTTAACAAAGTTCGATAGTTGTCAGTGTTTAAGGCTGGGCCAGCTCTTGAAACGGGTGGCGGATGCTCTGTGTTAACCCCTCCCTCCCCCCAGGAGGGGAAGGGGCAGAGGAGAGAGGCTTACAGGTTGGAAATTAAAACTGGAAAATTGTATAATGTATTAATACTAATGCTGCCAATAATGGAAATCAAAGGAAAAGTACACAAAACCGATACTGAGTTTCCTGATGACAGTGGGGGATCGCAGGCCGCAGCCCCCAGAAGCTCGGCCGCTGCCGCAGCAGGGCAGGCACCCGTCATCCCGGACCGGACTGCGCAGCCGACAGGAACCGGATTCAGGAACGCACGGATCGGAGTCGGAGGCAGGAGAGCGAGCAGGGTCCCACAGGGATGCTGGCCATGAGAGAAGAGAGTGAGACCCTCGTGATCCCTTAGCTTTATACTGAGGATGACGTGGATGGGATGGAATACCTCGTTGGTCAGTTTTTGGGCACCTGTCCCGTCTGCGCTCTTCTGCAGGTGCGACCCTTTTACGACTTTTTACTCGCTTAACAAAAGAAGGCCAGCAGTGGCCTAGGTTCTCATGGGGATAAGTATAAACATGGGCCTCTCTGCATACCAATCCTACTGATACTTCGGTAGCAACTATAAACATCGAGCGTTATCAGGCCTGAAGCGCAGACAGTGTCTGAAAACATGTAGCTGTACTGTCAGAAAGTGCAGTTACTTGGAAGGGATTTCAGATCTAATTACAGAGCCAGTACGAGGTGGTACGTTTTTACAGAATTGTACCTGATCCTTGTACTGAGGAGTTACCTGGGGGGAAGAGGTAGTCCTACAAAGGTCAGAGTGGATAGAAATATGATGCACAGTTATGGATTATGTCACAGGTCTCCATAGGTAGTGATAGGACAAGGGGCAATGGCATTAAACTGGAAGAGGGCAGATTTAGATGAGATATTAGGAAGAAATTCTTCCCGGTGAGGGTGGTGAGGCAGTGGCAGAGGTTGCCCAGAGAAGCTGTGGATGGCCCATCCCCGGCA
>NW_009632414.1:4709-10514 GCF_000690535.1 Cariama cristata
ACCTGGTCTGGTGGAAGGTATCCCTGCCCATGGCAGGGGGGTTGGAATGAGATGATCTTTAAGGTCCAGGTCCCTTCCAACCCAAACCATTCTATGATTCTATGATATTGATGACTCGGAAATATAAACTAAGCGGAATGATAAGTTCCCAGCTTTGCCCACAGGTTACCTGCTAGCAGATCTTGCTAATTTCAGGTGGCAATTAACTGAACAACTGCCTGTGTAAAATGAAATTTCTGTTTGAAAACTTCAAATTTTGATCATATATTCCTAGAGCATACCTTCTCTGTCTTATTTTATTGGACCGATTTATTCTTGACATTAAGAGAGTTATATTTCTTTTACTTCATTATCAGCAAGCAAATGTACCTAGTCAATAATTCATGCTGCAGTTTACCCAATAAACAGAGTGAATTTTGAGAAAGACTGTTGTCTTTTAAGAATTGCATCTGATCCAGTAAACCAAATTATATAATAATAAAGTATGTCATCAATGTAAACAAATACAGATGGGTTGTAAAACATTTAATTTTAGATCCGTGCAAATAGACTGAGATAAACACTGCTGTGGCATATTGTCAATCACTAGTAAAGCTCAAAAGGGGATTCCCACTGCCTGTCTGTATCCTGGAGGATTCCACCTTCGTGCTTGTTTTTCCCTTATTTTAAGTCTTGCTCTATTTATCCCCATTTGCTCCACGTTATTGCGCTTTCAGACAGGGTGTCCTGGCCTGGCTGCATTTCAAAGCGTGACAATGCAAGCCCAGAAGGTTTTGCTGAGGAAAGCCAGAAGGTGTTCCTGGGGAAGGTCTGTGAGCCTGCTGGGGCACTGGCACTGCGGAGGCAGCTACTTTCTGTATTTTGGGGAGGGGGGCTTATCTGTCATCTTACTTTCCCACTCTGAGGGGCTGGATGCTGTTACCTGTACCAGACCCAGCTTCCTCCAGGATGGATGGAAATAGTGACAGCCAGTGCTTTTTACTCGTAAGATGCAAATGCATTCACTACAAGACTCTTTCAGTTGTGGTCAGTTCAAGATCAAGTGCGAAGGGTCTTTGTGCTATTAAATTACAAGGCTAGGATTTTTCTTTTTTTCCCACACAGTTAAAAGCTGTAGGCTATTGTCCTGTATTTGAGATATCTACTAGCTCTTCTATAACAAAGTTTTCACTGACATTTTAACTTATCTTTGGAGACATGGTTTAGCAGTGGACCTGGCAGTGTTAAGTTTGCGGTTGGACTTGATGATCTTAAAGGTCTTTTCCAACCTAAATGATTCTATGATCTGCTTATGTGTCTGTACTCTAAATTAAGTGGAATTTATAATAATAAATAAATTTAATACATCTACCTTAACATTGCATCAAAAGGGGTAGTTTTAAGTATTGTGTTTGGAGGGCATCCACAATTTAGTGGTTTTACCTGTTTTTCTGTTTGTGACACCTAAATCTATGATTTCTTAGTTCATGCAATAAATCTCTGACTTAGTTCATGCAAATAGTTTTGGACCTTTTAAATCCCACTTAATACTTGAGCCTAAGTGGCAGAAAATATAGGGGCAGGGTTTATGGAATAACTTGACTTTCAGATAGACCTGTATACTCCAGGTGGAGTCTTGACAAAATCTTAACAGGAGAGTCTATTATTCCCGATATCTATAATAAATGTTCATGTCACATGCTTCAAAAAGTTTGTTTAAAATACTTGGTGTTACCTATGTTTCTAAACTGTTCACTGCATGCAAATTTTCAGCAGATGATACGCAAGTACTATAGCTGAATTTATGAGCAATAATAACTTACTCTCTTTTTATAAGCCAACCTTAAAATGTAGGTTGGATCATATAAACAGAAACACTTTGTCTCCTTCAAAGTGTAGAGCTAGATTCTCTTGGTAGAAGGGAAATGCAGTCAGGATTGTTTAGCTAAGAGAAGTTTGTTGTTTTCTGATGATTACTAACTTTTTTTTTTTTTGATAGGCAGAAAGTCTGTCAGCTTATGGACCTATCAGTGTGTTTGACATCCTCAGGGATGTCCAAATTGAGTTATCTTAGGAGTCCTGTAAATCACAGAAAGTGCCCATTTTAGCTGCCTGCTCGGGTAGAAGTTACTTGTATAAATACTGAAATGGGGTAGAGTGAATTTAAGCGCTCTTTGAGTGTTTTATGTATTGAAAAGTATAGGTAATTTATATAGATGGATTTCTGACTGAAGACTTTTAGCTTCATTGTTTTTCTTCTAAAGTTATCAGAAAAGAGGCATTTGAGATCTGGAGACTTGTCTATTTTCTCTGTGAGACTTCTGAGACTCTGACGGAACTTTTATGTCAATACTTTATCAATATAGAGTTATTTAAGTGTGCATTTTAAATTTTTCAAGTGTATTTACTAAACTAGATATCAAAAGCTTCGCAGAAAGTATGAAGTCTACTTATATTCTTCATATTAAATGCAGTAAAAGCAAACCTTATCCAAATACAGAAACAGTACACACATATGCCAGTGGCATGCAGATACGCTGAATCTCAACGGCATGACAAAAGTTTTCTTTCTAGATGCAAATGACTTCCAACTCCGGGTATGAATTAGCATTGCGTAGCAGAAAACCAATACCTTCTTTTCAAAAAGTACATTTTCCTGATTTCTTCTTCTGGGAATTATTTTAAATAAGAAAAACACCTGTCGTCTTGTCTAACAGCTGAAGGCAGCATCAAAATCTCTGAGTGACTAACATGACAGGCTATCCCTGCACATCAACACATCAGGCTTTTATTGCTGTCTTGGGTATACAAGAAACTTGTATTAAGTGGTGTTTAACAAGGACTCATTCTGTTTGTGGGTTCTGTGACACGATCTGTATGAAGGAAGGAGTAATGTCGCCACGTCAGCTGAAGATGAGAAGATTGCAGTAGGCATTACCTGTCGGTGTAGTATGAAGCTTGGCTGTAGAGATGCAGACGAATCAAATGGCATGGGTTTTTTTTATCACACTGCCAGATGGGGATTAGGCAAGTTTCTGTAAAAATTCATGCATTGTTAGTCAGAAACTGATGGTTGAGGTTTAGAAAGAAACTTTCTTATGAAGAAATACCGCTTTTTTTTTTTCCGTAGATCAAAAGAATTACTGTAGTTTTATTGCTGTCATGTTTAACTACTCTGACTTTACAACCACGCAGTATCAAATGAGGAAATTACTAAAAGCGCTGTGAAGATATCCCTTCAGTGTGGAATTTACCTTCCATGTATTCAAAAGTTACTGAAAATTTGTCACTTTGTTTTGGTAAAATACCTTTATATTCTCTAATAGTCTGGAACGGCTCCTTCGAACATCGACCAATGATCCAGTGGCTGGTACAGTAGATGGAAATGGCATGCCTTTGTGTGATGTGTGCCTTTTCTCAGCATTCCATCAGGAAGATCTCAGCAAAATATTCTTCGTCATAGTGCCCTGCACTAAGGGTTTTTTTTTCCCAGGACAAGTTGCCAGTAAGCTCCCCAGGTCCAGGTTCTGTATAGAGCTAAGTTTGAACTACAGATCCTCCTATGGCACGTTCCTATGTTAAAGTTGAAGAACATGGAAAATCCCCTTGTTTTTTCAGCCTTTTTCAGGGGATTTAGGGCATCCCGAAAAAAATGTTAAACACTGACAATTTAGAGTTCATTGAAGCAGTAGTAGAATTAGGTTTTAGCCACAAATCCAGATTTGCAATTTTCACTTAGGTGTTCAGGTGAAGGACAGGCTGATCTTTAGATAAAAAACCTGGCATCCTGAGTTTATCACCAGAAAAGGAGTCACAAATATACTACCCTCTGTATGATTGTTCTCATGCTTCCATGGAGAGACTTCGGCAGAAGCAGCAAAACCAAACAGTTTCTTGCTGCTCCTTACTTCGTATATGAATCTTGAGCATATGCTCTGAGTGGGTTTGAAATCACTTAGAGTTGATTTTTTTATTTATATTTATTATTATTATTATGCACTAATCCGTAGCACTGAAAACATGTCATAAAGAAAAGAGTGCAGTAGGGAGTTAGTGGGAAAAATACTTCAAAATAGTATTTTAAAATGTTGCTTAATTGCTATGGTGATTAGCATATTTATTTGCATCTTAATGCATTGTTTTTGTTTATCCATATTTGCCTCGTCGTTTCATGTTACCGAATACTTGGTTAATGTTGCTATTTTGCATTTTAAGAAATTATGATGGGTTTTTGAGCATTACATGATTTTATGTTTTATATTTTTCTGCTTTTATTAATATAAAGATTTATTTTTTTCCTCTAGAAAGGTTCTAAAGGAAATCTCTGTTGGAGACCTAAAGCCTAATGAAACAGTTGAAGCAAATCTGGAAGCACAGCTACTCTCCAAATTAGACCATCCAGCCATTGTCAAATTTTATGCAAGCTTTGTGGAGCGAGATAGTTTCTGCATTATCACCGAATACTGTGAGGTGAGACTTGTAGATTACTCTGAAGAAATTTGACAGAATGTGTACATTAAAATAGGGTCTTAAAAGAAGCCTAGCCCAGTTTTTTTTTAATGTTTTAATTTGAATTTTACTCTTTATTTGTTACTTGTGGTGTCCCGTGCTCCTTGTTAGGCATATTTCAAATAAGCAATGTTACCTGCTTACGTGAGACTCATAGCTCATAGACAAACAAACCAGAGAAGAGGAAATAGGTAATTTTAAACACAAGTTCATTTCATTCACTATAATCAATATTACAAGAAAGACTTAACTGCAGACACGTTACCAGATCTGTGGGTGAACTCAGAAAGGTTGTACCAGATAGGTACTACTGATAGGTAAGAGAGGATGAGATTGGGAGTATGGGGGTGTGGTATGAAATCTGATATAAATGAAGAAACTCACTTGTGACTTGGAGGTGGTGACAAGAAGCTTAAGCCTGATCGTGTGGATGATGAGTTTGGTAGCGGCATTGGCTTTATGAAGTGAAGAATAGTGTGAGCCAAAGACCAGAGGGTAGTGAATACAACAAATATTAAAGCAGGATATACTACAGTATAGTTACCAGACTTTTACGCTTTTACTCCAGCATTTGTTTTAAAAACATATTGCTGAAATCTGTCTTCAGGCTTTAAAATAAGAATTTAAACATATTTAAGCCAGCTTTTTAGTAGTTTGTATGAAACATGTGCCTGCTTTGTTTTAAGTCTTTTAAAAAGAATGATCTGTCATACATACAGTGATCTTTTTATGAAACTGTGAAGCAGACTCTTCAGTTGTGCTCTGCTAGATATTTGAGACGCTTTGGAAGCTAATGACCGTGGACTACTGAGTTACCTGCCCAATAATGAGACTTGTATTAACTAATCACATTTCTTCAAGCATTTGGCTTTGGTGTGAATAATTAAAGAAGTACTATTCTTGCCAGTCATTACTTCCTTAGAAGCTTTCTTTGATGACATTTAAATGCCTATTTATTGCTGGGATTTTTTAAAATTAAATCTGAAATGTTCAATTCTGTTATGCAATCTGAATATTTGTTCACATACTATTTTAATACCCATGCAGAAGCAATTTTGCGTCATTCCCTGAATGTCTGACAGCTGGGGCTTGATGAAAATTCGGTATTGCTAACTCTCTGTGGAAATCCAGAACTCAGAACTGAAGGGTTATTCTAATTGCCCAGATATTCCCGTACACTAGGCTTCATTTTCTTTCTACTAGCGGTAGAAAGTGGTCTGACATGAGGTCAGTTAAACCTACGGGAATAAAGGAGCCTCTTTCAGCAGCTTTATAGAGCTGGACTAGTGGCTTTGGTCCACTGCTTTTTTCTCTCTT
>NW_009632415.1:0-8600 GCF_000690535.1 Cariama cristata
CCAGCCCAAATGATTCTATGATTCTAAGTTCATGCCCTACTTTTGCTTGTACCAACAACCTGTAGCCAAACACAAGCTTTACAAAGGGGCAGAAGAATAAAAAAATTCCAGGTCTCCAGTAAAAAAAAAAAATCTTCCTTTTCCTCCTCTTGTGACTTCCTTTGATTCATGGGTCTTTTAGGGTAGAGAAAGCTAACAAGGAACAAACCTAGAATTTGAAATCAAATAATCCTATTTAATTTTATAGTTGTTGACACAACTTGTTACATGTGTTTCCTACCAGAATAAATGAAATCACAGTCATCTGATTTCCAAATTACCATATCTATTGTTTCAGAAATACAGGGTGTAAATAATTGCAGTGCAATCGCCTATGTCTGGACCTCTCTCATCCGGAACCGTTATCAGGATTAGCATAAATTACGGTGCCATCTAATAATGAAATCACTGAACACTGATTGTGCCAGCTATTTAAACCTGTAATTATTGCTCATTAGAAACGTGTTTCACGTTATTTGCCCTTACAGACCCAAAGTTGTTGTCAAAAGGCCCCTGCAAAGAATTCTACAGAGAAGAGCATGGAGAAATTTCGAACGATGGGCATGAATTTCATCTGCAAAGAGACTCTGTGTGGAAGAAACATGCTGTGGGCACCATTCACCCACCCTGAAAGACATTTGTATCTGTTACCAGAAAAAGAAGTTGCAATAGGTGAGAACAGGAAACCTCCATTGTAATTCAGATAGGTATGAACAATATGTGCTTTTCTACCTAAGTGGACAGTGATTAGCTCACATTGTTTGTTATCATAGTACGCAATTAGGCATCATGCAGTTGACAGACTCTAAATGAAATGAACTCCTGATCTAGCTAGAGCAAAGGCTTTTGGCAGATCTTATCACGGCTGGGTAAGACTCAGGGGGAATAGGCAACTACCCTGGACACCCTCAGGGGGAATAGGCAGCTACCCTGGACACCACACCAAAGGCAGTAAAGGATAGATGCCAGAAGCAAAGTGAAAATAACTATAACCTTTGCATGCTCCTCTGTAAAGGGTTTGCAGAAGACAGTTGATTAAAATTTGTCTGCTTTCCTGCAGATCAAGCTCTTTATAAGATGAACTGGCTAAAAAGGGGCTCAGATAAGTGCTCTACAGTCCTAATAGATATTTTTAATCAATTTTCCTTTAACAGAGAGAAACTGATTTTTTTTTTGCCTTTTTCCTCCAGCTGCACCTACAAGAACTTCTGCTACAGAGGGAAAAATAATAGCTTCTACCACTTTCAGAAGCAAAACAGTACAAAAGCAAGAGGAGAAAGACAAATATACATCATTTGGAAAGACTCACCTTAGTTTGAAGATCTCAGCTGACAGTGAGCCTATCCTTCTTCTCTGATGACTCCTTCCAACAGTTTATTCAAGTCACTGTTTAGAGTTTCATTCCTGTGGTGAGTGGATTCAGCAGACACACAAACAACCCAGCTGCCAAGGTACATGTCCCCCATACAAACTGCAGAGCCTCACTGCAACTGGAGACACACCTGTTAAGGCTAGAGCACTTCTGATAGTTTAGCTTTTATTAATGCTTCACAAACTTGCAGGAACCCATCTCCACTTCAGCCAGGATGCAGAAAGCTCAGAGTCTGTCCTTTCTCTGACCAGAAGGCCCTTCTGTTACTTACTACAGGCCCTGGGGCAGGCAGACTGTCCAGATTCCTGATAATTGAGTGATCCTGCCCAGCTTCCAGCCATTTGCACCACTATAATGCCCTGATACAAGGTCAACAAACCTAATCATTGCATGGGGCATTTAACTAATTGGTTCTGCATCCTTTAATTTCTATCAGCTGGCAGGCATTACAAGCCTTACCAGAGGTTGTCATTTGATTGGAGTTGGCTGTAGAGCAATTGCTGACACTAGGTTCAGATGCAGAATACAGGGGAAACGATATCCTTAGGTGATGTGAGTGCAGCTCTTCTTTTTTGCATCCCAACAACTAGCAGCTTCTAAAATAAAAACAAAAAAACTTTTTCTTGAATGGGTGGCACATAACATGTTCAGAAAGCAAGCCACAACTGTTCTGTTGGCAGATGTTTGCAAATAAAATTAAATAATCCAGGCAAAGCCAACCTAAGCCTTTTTCTCCAAATGTGATGCTACCCGCAGGCATTTACGCTCTGACCAAGCTTTGCACACCTGAATATTGCCTTACTTATGTCTGAAGTCTATGGCGATACTACTACAAATATTTGAAATTCAATGTCTGATGGAAATAATGAGCTGACTTGAACTAAAAAAGTATTAGGAAGTTCTGACATACCACCATTAGCTCTAGTTGTCTGCATCAGTACTCCCTATGGTGAATATCCTTACAGAACTGTTAGTTAATAAAACAATACACACCCCAATGCCCAAAGGCCATACTTGGTTGTTCCGATCTGTATCTTTGAATGATGATGATGTAGAGCCCAAGTGTATTTCCTTTTTTATCACCAAATAATCTTCTTCAATAATTTGCTGGGCACTAAGCCAGATTCTGTTATTTTGTCTTTCTCTCCAACTGTTTGGCTTCACCAGATCTTGCAGGTTTATTATTTATGTTTCTGCAGAGAAAAAACTCCAGGACATTGTTTATTAAAAAGAAAAAGAAAATCAGCACTTTGATCATTTGTCAGTGTCGGTAACCTTCAACCTAGACTACTCTGCTGTGTGGACAACCCTGGTTTCTGTTGCACAGAATGATGGATATGCCAAATGAAGAAAACAATATCCAACTTACATGGAATTGTTAAACTTCATTAAAACTGTCGAAACCTTTAAGTGACTCACAGTTTATGAAATAAATTGGTTTTCTTTAACACCTAACGAGATAAACTGCAATTCTATTCAAGTCATTGTTCTGCCTTTTCTGTCTGACAGTAGAAACCAGGAATTTTCTTTCCATTTGACTGCAATATTACATTTGGTGGTTTTATTCTGTTTTGTACAAATAGAAGTGGTGATGTGTTGTGACAAGAAGACAGACCTCGTATTACCATATATTTATACTCTGCAGAAGAAATGATGGTACACAAATAGGTTTATTAAAGAAGGTTGCTGTCCTTTATGCACACGAGAGGATAAGGCATCAACCAGCTTCACAATTATCTACCCACTACCGATTTGTTTACCCAATTTAACATAAAGAGAATTAATCAAAGAGGAGAGATTGGGGAAAGAGGAGAGTTTAAAATAGCAGCAGTTTGCATCATTGGAGAGCTGAGAGATTTGTACATATTGGACAAGATACTGTGGCTCTGATGTGACTCCACCATATTAATATGGATTAATTGCCTTGCTCATATTTCACTGCAAGGTTTTGTTAAACCTTTGATTAAGAATTATCTTAGTATACCTCTGACCAAAGGAGAAAAAGAACGCTGCTATTGCTGTTGGTACAAGAGCAAACCAACAGTCATTCAAAGGAACTGCACTAATGATACAAAACATGGGACTTGTGTTTTGTATGTGTTTTATACCTGCTTTCATCCCCTTTATTATGTATGTTTTATACCCTTTCATCCCTCATATAGATTGATAGCTAAAGAAAATTCTAAAGAAAAATTAGGTAAAAATTCCTGTATTCCCTAGTCATACAGTTGCAGATAGAAGAAAGGCTACTAGCAAATACTGCTTTATTATAAATATGAAGGGAAAACCAGTAAGTCTTAAAACAGCCTGAGATACCAGACCTTAAACACATCACTTCTCGATGGTCTGAAATAGCAGAAAAAGCCTCAGTGGAGGTAGAATAGGAAGCTGAAGGCATCTGTGTAGTTGGTAGCATACACTGAACACAGTTTAGCACAGGTAAGATATAAAAAAGCTATTATCACATTTAATATGTGTGAGTGTATAATGGGTTTGTTGAGAGAGGTATAAATATTTGTCTATTACAATGTGCGTGTGTTCACATGCAGGTATATTTAAATATGATATAATGTACTGGTATAAAAAATTTGGAAGTTGAAATCTTAGCGCAGTTATGTCTCCATAAAAGCCTGCCTAAGAACTCCAGACCAGTGAGCCCTCAGCGATAGATGGCCCAGTTCCAAGCTGTTAGCAAAGTAATATGGTTGTAGCCCCAAAACAATACAAAAAAATTACACCATGAAAATTGGTTTTATAAATAAAGGAGATGATACCCCAGATGTTTAGAAGTCATTTCTCTCCACACAAGAGGGTAAGATCTTTTTGGTATTTCCACATGCAAATTCTGAGTCTTAACCTCTCTGAGAGAGATAAATGTGATATCAGACTCTAGAGCATTACATATTCTCTCTGTCTCTGTCCCTTTCTCTCTGTATATATTAATTTTATAGATCTTTTTATTGTCTCAACTATACTGGTTGCGTGAGAAGCAGAACAATAGGCCAAGTACTTCCATTTCACACATGCCACCTCTATAATTCAACAAAGAATAGTAAAAAAGATCTATAAACTTGGTATAAATCAGTGCCCTAAACTAAATTAACCATTGAAATAGATTATCATAAAAATAATGTCATAAAAATATTCTTCACCTTTGTAGTCTTTCTGTGTGTGTGTTTGTGTGTGTCCGCTTGTGTGTACCCACACACGGGATGCTGTGTGGCTGCCAAGGCCAGTGTCAGTGCTAACAGTGTGGCAGGCTGGGCTTTGGCAGACTTGGAGGAGATGGCAGGTAGGCAGGGCTGTGAGATGAGCTTTAATCTCTCTGTGTCTGGGAAAGTAACTCATAAACAGATCCACTAAAATCTAATTACTCTATATAACTCACCTTTAGTAGTAGTGAGTCATCTCCGCTTTCTTATTAGCAGTGAAGCACTAGTCTTTTTGCTTATATTTCTGAGGCACTGCTGGAAAAGAGATAAAACTCAATCAAGCTGCAGGCTAAAGGATATGAAAATTTAAGCAATACACAGCCTTGGCCAAGGTTGGGTCCTACTCTGCAGTCCCTACACACCAACTCCTCCAGCATTTGATCTTTATACATTAAGCTCCATGAGAAACGCATGTGTAAATACAAGGAGAGTACGTAGAGATGACTGCATGAAGTTCAGTACTGGACTGACAGGGCAGTGGTTCAAGAGCTGGCAGGTTTTTTCCATCTGGTTGATATTCACTCTAGAAGAAGACAGGAAAACAGCAGAGCCCAAGGTGGCTCTCCTGAAGGCCATGCTTTCCTTGCCCACCTCCACCAGTGCCTTCTCCCTCAGCTCACATGTTGCCATCATTTACTTCATAGTCATCATGTGGGAACACACCTGTATTACTTGGTTGTTGTCTAACTTTACCCATCAAAATGAGGCCTTTGTAAATGTGGAAATGCCACCCTTCCAGACAGAGCAACAGCCACCTCTGGAAACCAGCGGCACCAAGGTAAGAGTAACTCGGGTCCAACACCGGCCTCCCTCTGCAGCCTGCCGTTGCCGTTAGACTTTGTATCTCACTTTCTCAATCTGTATTTTGACGAGGTGATTCTCTCAACAAAAGTGAACCGTGAAATATTCCAGAAAGGCAATTCAGCTGCTGAAATGGTAGAGCTGGGCGGCAGCCACCTGGCACAAACAGGATCCCATCAGCGCTGGGAAGCATCGCCTTTCGTAAAAAATGGAAATAGAACGCAGGGAGCAACCATGCCCAGGCAATAAAACGAGTTGAAAACCTAGAAGACTGCTTTCGTTCCTGCTAGTGGGATGGAAAGGGGAGTGTGAAGAACAACAACCACCTCATGAATAAGAAAGAGAAAGCCTGGGGAAAACACGTAAGAGCTGAACTGAAGGAGAGGGCATTGTCATACACAGGAGAACTGAAAACAGCCCTCTGGGAGGCATGGGTGGTTGTCTCTCCCCAGTTTAAAGGGCTGCTCTCTACTCCAGGAAGAACTTGTGAGGTATTTCCTAACTGGGGATTTTAGAGCTGGCCAGGAAACATGGATCACGCTGAGGAAACTGAATTATTTATCTCTGCTCACTGGGTTCGTGTGTATATGAACAGCCTGGTTTTTCCACAATCGAATGCTGGTGTGCTGTGTGTACAAGTCTTTATTTTGTTCTGATGTAGGACATAGTGTTGCTGTAAGAGTCAGACAGATCATTGTCAACTAAAGTTCCCTTTGTTTGAAATTAGCTATATCTTTATCTCAAAATAGCAAAGTGCAGTCTATCCTTACTGGGGCTAGGAGGAAGAGAATACGTGCCAAACTAGGATGGAGGTAAATTAAAGCAGCTCTACAGAGTTGTAACATGAATTTGCTAATGTAATTGGCACTGAAGTTAATCTAACCTGTGCAGCAGTTCCCTTTTTCTTACATTGCGGGAAACAACAGGGTTCAAAGCATCATTGTCCTTGTAGAGGAAGGACTGCGCATTTTGCTTTTAAAAGTCTCAGTCCAGTAGATAAGATAAACTCATCCTTCAAGACAGGACAGTCATCATGTCATTCCAAATAATCATTGTTAGAAAAGCACTGAACTGCTAGGCCAGTTAATAACGACACCACATTTTATTTATATGGCTCCCATCTGCTGAAGCCTTCTAGGCAGCTCACAATGGGTTTGATTTTCAGCCAGACCTTAGCATAGCTTCTGTTTATACGGATGCAAATAACAGTGGTTGGATGGCTGTGTGCATAAACAGGTCTAACTACTAATCTTTGTGGCCACAATGCATAGTTTTATTCCTTCATGCAACAACAAAATATCCATCTGAAAAATCCCTCTGATGAAGTACACAAAGCGTGAAAAAGAACTAAGTTTTTCTGAGTTTTTAATGGTTTCAAACAATTCAGCATTGGGCTTGGCAGCAGAAGGGGACCACAAAAGGGCATCACCACTGTGCCCACCACTCTGCAAGCACCCCTGACTCCACACTCCCCAGGATGGGGCACAGCTCTGCAAAGGCGAAAGAACTGGACACTCCTTTCCTTCTCCCATCACCTCCTCTCTCGCTCACCACAATGCCCCCCTCCTTCGGTCAGCTCTAACAGCCTTTCTAACCCAACTCTGCAGGCATCTCCCTGCCAATCTCCTTTCTCTCTTCCTTGCCTTCTTTCTGAGCCATGTTTCAGCTGTTTGCATGCTCCTCACAACCTGTTTTCTGATGCAGGGTGCTGACTTCTCCCATGGCCCCTTTCCACACCACCCACCACTGCCACAGCCATGCTACACTGATGTCCATGCCTGAGCAGCATCTCCGTGCCCTTGCTTGATGCTGCCTCCCACTCACTTGTCCATTACCAACACATTTCAGCAGTGGATGACTGGTCTCTCTCTTAGGTGTCTGCACAGGACAGATTGCATCTTTTTGTCTTTCGTGCTGAAGAAAGATGGAAATATGAATACCCTGTTAAGCACAGTGCTTACTGTTTGGAGTACTTCTGTCAACTTGATGGCAGCAAGTGCAGTGCCTGGCAGTGCTTGCAGAGCCGGGCCTTCGGATAATGGGTATATTTATAGCATATGCATTGCTTATGTACCGATAGCTGCCAAAGTAGTAAACAAACAAATGCTCTCCATAAAACAATGAGAAAGTAGGATCATAATCTTTGATCGATGAACGAGAATGACAGGTTTAAAAAGGCTTCCTTACTCTTTTATGTGGATTGCTTTTCCAACTGCCTGAATGTCGGTCGGCATGAGGAGGCTGAAAGTCTGGAAAGGGAGCAGGAAGAGCAGTGCCCACCCTGCAACCCACCCGCCCTCGGAGCGGGATGTGAACCTCTGGCTACTGCCAACCCCACAGGGCAGGAGATGCGAGAGGAGGGTCCCTCCGGGCGCCGAGAGAGGGATGGCTCAGAGCCGTGCTCCCAGCCACACGCCGGCCAGGCTTCCCCAGCAGGACCCATGTCATTGCTGAGGAGATGGCACAAAGTCTGCCAGGCCCTTTGAGGGAGGTCTGCTGCCCAGCAGGGATGTCCCAGGTTGCTGGAGACCTCAGTGGGTGTGAGAAGGGTCTTCCAACAGAAGCTGTTTTGAAGAGTGTTTCATTGAGGTTCCCAGCCTGAACCCCCTCCCTGAGGACGAGCCGTGGCATAGTCTGTTCATTAAGTCACTCAGTGGTATGCATTGGAGAGACATGTTAAAACTCAGATCCATATATTGGTCTGTAACTTGGGGTTGTTTGGATCTGTATTTGCATTTCCCTCCATATACCCACACTAAAATGAAGATATGCTCAGTGCAATATCATTTTTTCAAAATTCGGATACAAACCAACCAATCTGTGAGTCTGATCTTGGCTCCATATACCTTCCTGGAAGTCCGGCAAGATTTAAAATCAGTGACCTTGATCGAGACATTAAATAACTGATTAAATTCCATTTAGATCCTTGTTTAAGTGCTACTTTCTCAGTAAATTGAAATACATGTGGTTTAAGAAGCAGCTCAGCTGAAAACGTGGGACAGGTGTAACACACTAGTCCAAGATAGTTCACTATGGTTTTGAACTACTAGATGTAAATGGCCTGATTTTCAGATCGCCATGCAGTAATAGCTGCAAGTTAAATCAGTGGGTGTTCACATCTTTGAATCCCAGGCCATAAGAGACAGTCTTATTGAAATTATATTAATAATATATTA
>NW_009632416.1:0-826 GCF_000690535.1 Cariama cristata
AGGACACGACACCGCGGAAGACCCCCAAGGCCACGATACCACGAAGGTCCCCAAGGACGCGACGCCAGAGAGGACACGACACCGCGGGGGTCCCTGGGGCCGCGCCCCCGCGGAGGACACCCGGGCCGACGCCGCCACGGAGCTCCTCAAGGCCACAGCGCGGCGGAAGATCCCGAGGACGCGACATCGCGGAGGTCCCCGAGGAGGTGACGCCGCAGAGGTCCCTAAGGCCACGACGCCCGGAGCTCCCTGAGGCCATGGCCCCGTGGAGATCTCCACGGCCATGACGTCATGGAGGTCCTCAAGGCCATGGTTCAACGGAGGTCCTCAAGGCCATGACATCATGGAGGTCCTCAAGGCCGTGACGCCATGAAGGCCCTGAAGGCCATGACGTCATGGAGGCCCTCAAGGCCATGGTTCAACGGAGGTCCTCAAGGCCATGACATCATGGAGGTCCTCAAGGCCGTGACGCCATGAAGGCCCTGAAGGCCATGACGTCATGGAGGCCCTCAAGGCCATGGTTCAACGGAGGTCCTCAAGGCCATGACATCATGGAGGTCCTCAAGGCCGTGACGCCATGAAGGCCCTGAAGGCCATGACGTCATGGAGGCCCTCAAGGCCATGGTTCAACGGAGGTCCTCAAGGCCATGACATCATGGAGGTCCTCAAGGCCGTGACGCCATGAAGGCCCTGAAGGCCATGACGTCATGGAGGCCCTCAAGGCCATGGTTCAACGGAGGTCCTCAAGGCCATGACATCATGGAGGTCCTCAAGGCCGTGACGCCATGAAGGCCCTGAAGGCCATGACGTCATGGAGGCCCTCAAG
>NW_009632417.1:0-28219 GCF_000690535.1 Cariama cristata
TAATGATTCTATGATTCTATGAATATTCCGGGTGGTACCAAAGACTCAACCTATTCCACTTTCTGTTATGGCAGTCAAGACTCAGAAACCACTAAAATTTATCTTACTCTTCCTTTTACTCCAAATGACTTGAAGGGGAGTCATTTGTCCTTAGACAAATCTCAACTTGGTTTTTCAGTTTCCAGTTGGTCTGATGGAACAGATCTGTTAGAACAGATGAGTAACAGCTTGCTTCTGTTTGCTGTACTGAGTTACTAAGCCTGGAGTCTAATGTGAGATTGGTAATACTATGGTCTTTCCTTACTTGAGTGGCCCATGACTTTATCGTGTAAGAAGGCACTATGAGGACCCCCTTTACTTTTTGGAGATTGGCCCTTTGACCTTTCCTGGCTAATATTAGTCCCAATGTTAGCTTCATTTAAAACTGCGCATTGTTTTAATTACACTGATCACAGTTCTTGGAAGATGCATAGGAGGACCATCACAGAGAGCCTCTTCTGAGAAACTAGGAGTCCACAACAACATGTTGTAGAGATATGTTAAATACAGGACGTATTTGCAGTGACCTAGTATCCCAAAATGTTACCCTGGTTCAGTCACTGTGCTTTATATCAGCAAGTAGGAAGCACTGAATCTGCATCTTGTCATGCAGCTTTAACAAGTGTGGAATAGGTTTTGTCCAGGAAAGACATGCCTGGTTGTTATACTTCCAGTAATGAAAGAGCTCACAGAGTTGATCCCTAACAGATCTCATGTGGTTTTTAGATCAAACTGTTTTCTGTTTACCTCATAGAAGAATGTCCTGTGTTGTTTTACTGCTCATTCGGCAAGGAATTGCCAGTCTGCTCATGGCATAAAGAAGAGGTATTAAGAGAATATGTTGTAAATCCAGTGAGGAAATGACATCCTACATGATTTTCCACCATTACTTCTTGTACTGAAAATTCTGAACAAACTCAGAAGAACCAGACGCAACTGCCTTTCACTCCAACGTAATTTTCTTTTTACTGTAGGTCAGATTAATACTTCAGAAAATTTTTTACCTCCTACTCAGTCTTACTTTAGTTTTGTGGTTAAAGAAAAAAGAGAGGTAGGCCCTGTAAATCAAAGGTCGAAGGAAGAGTATTTTCATTTGTTCCGCCAAACATTGTCCTACCTTATTTCCCATCAGTAATACTGGAAATTACCTAAATTACTTGTTTTGAGGAGGTGATTTTCTTTTTCTCTTTTCCTCTTTATAGTTATCTGAAAGCCAGTCTCTCACATAAACATTTACATTCCTGTTTATATTGAAAATGTTTTATTAATCAGACAACCTGTTTCCAGTGGTTATTTTATACATCTCAAACACAGTTTCTTTAATCCTCTGTGAAAATTAGAAATATGAAGATACTTATGGTTTACTCAAACTATATTGGATAGAAATTTATAGTTAATCTCTTCTATATATGAACTATTGGAATTGTAAATACGAAGAAAAAGCCCTGAGATTGTACTTGTCTATAACTGAAGGGTGAGTAAGAAGCTGACACATAAGAAAACCCATTGAAATTGTAAATGTCCAGACTCTTTCTTTTTGTTTGGTAGTTTTAACCTAACTTAAAATTGTCTCGGATTCAAAAGTTTGTTTCTTTATTCAGTAAGTGATAGTTTTCCGAGGTTTTTCTCTGTGTTCTAATTTAAAAGGAGCTCTGTAATTGTTGTGGCTTGTTTTCTCTTCTATCAGTGGCTTAAAACTGGTTCCTTATAGGTCTTCATTGCCATCTAGTGGTCAAAAGACTTGGTTTAGAATAAAGCTGAAATGAAAAAGGATATGAAAAAAGTTTGATTTTTTTTTTCTTGTGTTCTAACCAGTAAGATAAATACAAAGGAGTACATGAGTAAGAAAGGTATATATGTGATGTTTGCTTTACGGTGTTACACCTACTTGGAATGCAAGGAGTTTGGGTTTTTTTGCAAAGAATTACTCCATTAATAAAGGTTGATATTAATTTTTAGTCTGTGTATAGTTTCTTTATTGGAAAGAGATTATAACTGTTGAGAAGAAAATTAGTGGCATACATCCATTAACACTGAAAGGATCTTGTATTGTCATTCAAGTTTGAGAGTTCAGAAGCTGACTAGCTATGTGGTGTGCTTTTTCTGGCAATCTGAGTTTGTTCCCGAAAAATCAACTCTTGAATAAATGCATCTGTTACCTGAAGTTTCTTCCACAAAAAATTGCATTTCCTAACCTTGGAGTTAGTTCATAATCCCTGATTGAAAAGTATTTTTCATAGAGGATCACCGTTGTGTTTCCCCTATCTGGGATGGCAAAGTAGAGTAGGCCCCCTGAACAGTATTTGGGTGTGGTCATTGCTCTCACTTGAGTCCTTGCCAGCTTAATAAAAGTCTGACTTTTTCTTATCTTCTTGCTTCCTTCCCACCCACATATATATCTGTATAGTTTTTTAAGTGTGATCACTATTGTCTACGGTAGAATTTTCTCAGTGTAATGCTAAAGCTGTTATTTCTTGCTTTGATTTGGTTTTCTGTTTTCCTAAAACATGCCAAAAGTTGCAGCAACCAGTAGATGAGCCTCAGAATAGATTTTTAACAACAATTATGGAATTTACATCTAGATGTGGGGTGATATAAAGCATCTAAATTAGATTATATTTGTTAAATAAAGGTAAATTTACTGAATAGGTGAGATAAAGAAGTGTATTAGACTTGATTTTCATACTAAAGCTGACTTCCACTAATTGAGGTTTATATGGTGTTTAATAGAAATAATCCATGAATTCAGTTGTCCCAAGCCAAATTTAAAAAAGAATCCTACCTACCTGTATAAATAGAATAATTAAAAACTTTTTCAGTTATCCTCTTCCTTCATGCCTCTTTAGCTACCTCACAATGGGATGTAGTCATTCTGCTTTTTTAACTTTGATCTTAACTAAATAGTGATAAAAATGCTGCAGCTGGTAGCTAAACTAAAACCAAAAGTGATTAGGATTTGCATTTTAACAATTTGCAGAAACTTCAAGACCAATACATTGTACCATAATGCTGCATTTAGTTTTGAACACGTTGCTGTAAGTAGCATCTAGACTGATTTCACTCAGTGCTGCTAAAGGCTAGATCATATCTTTTACAGTTACTGATGAAGATGTAAAATCATCTATTTCATTTAAAAACTAAAAAGAGATTTATGCTTGGATGGAATCAACTCCCCCCTTGCTAATGATGAAACACTAAATGTTTAGGAATTGTAGTCAGCAGTTGTCCATTATATCAGTTTGTGGAACTGTTCTGTGTGTATTAACCACTACATCATGTTAAGCACCTACAAAAGCAAAACACCGTCATCACTTTTAAGGCCTTTTTACTTTCTTTGAGAATCTCTTCTTTGTAAGGATAGAAAGTGTTTACGTTTTATAGAGATGCAGACCTATCATATATTGAACTGGAAAGATACTCAGTGACAGTGCATCTAATGCTGATTTTCCTTGCTTTTTCTCTTTTTTTGATTTGCGTTTTGGAAAATCTTCAAGGCAAATGAAGGGCATGCATGTATAAACTCGAATGCAAAATGTGAATGGACTGAGAAAGCTTTGGGTACACAACAGTTTCTGTCTTGAGAATTTTCTTGAAAGCTTTGTGTAGTCTCATAATGCGTTTTTCATTTTCAGGTTCTTTTGTCCTCCTCCGTGTGTGTATCTTATGGGCAGTGGATGGAAGAAAAAAAAAGAGCAAATGGAACGGGATGGTTGCACTGAGCAAGAGTCACAGCCTTGCGCCTTCATTGGAATAGGAAACAGTGACCAAGAAATGCAGCAGCTGAACTTGGAAGGAAAGGTAGAAGAATTATAATAAACCATTCAGATTACTGCAAAGGATGTTATAGCTACATGGTGCATATTTCAAGGAATACCCTTGCTTATTTTTGATAACTTTTGTTACACTGTAGCAGATACTATGTAAGTGGTTTAAAAAAATCCCTCAAAAATATGTTAGACAAGTGAATAAGTGGATTTGGTTCATGGGATCATAACAGGGTACTAACCTTTAATTTGTAGGTTGTTGATTCAGAGTCCATAAAGTGTTAGGTTATTTGGTAAGCATCAGTGGTTAATGGAAGTAAGATTTCTGACCCAAACTCTCTGTCCCTCTCTCTGGCTTGCATGAATGGATAATCTTATCAAGGAAGTATCTGAACAACATCTGCTGCTAGAAATGGTCTATAAGTCCATTTGCATAAAAATACAATTAAAATATCAATAAATTTAGTAGATTTTTTTTTACAGTGCTATAAATTGCTGCAAGATTTTTTTAAAGATATTTGTGATGACTTACAGTTGGAATAGAAGTGACAGCACTTGAGTGCTCATTTTAGTTGGTTGTTTTATTAAGCAGTATTTTATAGCTACCTAGTATTTCCAGCACAGTCTACTTAGAAATGCTTCATAAGTTGCTGAATAGGAAAAGAATAATAAAATTCTTCTTGAGATTTTTCTTTTTTTAAGCTCCTGTTGTCACCTAGCGTAAACACTTAGCCGAAAGTAACTTTCTAGTGTGTGAAAACCCAATCATCTCCCATCCTTTCAAGAAAAGTTTGGCTCAACGTATTTTCTGCACAGGGAGAAGCCTCTTGTGCATGCCCAGTGTACTGCAGGTATAGCTCTACTCAAATGTAATTTTTAGTAGTTCTCTTAACCACTCAGAGATGGCTTTGACACAGCTACAGTCTCTGATCATCTGTTTTCCAGTCCTGGTAGGGGTCTTTAGAAAGATGCTAAAGTACTGAAGTTAGGTGCTAAACTTCACAAAGCTAAACAGTAGTCATAAAAGATAGCCATATGGAAGAGATGGAAAAAGCAGTTTCTGATATGTTTTAGAAACTATGGCGTCAGTTTTCCTATTTTGTTAATATTTAAATATACACAGTTTCTTGAACTGGGTGGACTTGAAAGAGGAAACAACAGTATGTTTTCACCTACAGAATTATTGCACTGCCAAAACATTATACATATCAGACTCAGACAAGAGAAAGCACTTCATGTTATCGGTAAAAATGTTCTATGGCAATAGTGACGACATTGGTGTGTTCCTCAGTAAACGGATAAAAGTCATCTCCAAACCTTCTAAGAAGAAACAGTCACTGAAAAATGCAGACTGTAAGTATTTTACAGTTCTTTCCTTTATGTTGCAATTCACTTTGCCTCCTACTAATTTTTTGTTATATATTCTGAGGTCTGACTACAAAGTAAATACAATGAAATTTTCAATTTCTGTTTTTTCTAATGTATTTCAGAACTGTACACATCAGGGTATTTTAAAGTATTCCAATATATATAGGTTACATTGTTGAGTTTTATGCAATGACAGTTAATTATTTAGTAAATATAAAAGGTCCACTAAAAAAACTTTACTCAGAGGAGTGAATCCTTGTAGACAAATGCATAAAGAATGCTCTACCTCAGCTTTCTAAGCTGTTGGATCTCTTAAGCTGCCATGGTCTGGGGCTTAGGATGTTTTGATCAGTATCAAAGAGATAGCGTTCAGATTGTGATTAATGAGTAGCATCATGTTATCCAAACTGCACTTTGTCACATCACAGCCACCTTCTTACTGTCTCATGTCATTTTCATGTTGTTTTTATTTTTTAATATGTTTTGCGTGGTTCCTTTTAAGTAATTGGTTAAGAAATCTGTATGGTGATATTTCACCCAGATTTATTTGCTTACCATGTTTTCCAACTAAAGGTATCTCTGGTGCTAATGTATAATTGGGAGCATTTTCGCTTTTCCTCCAAAGCTTTTGCCTACATACCACTGGAGCACCTCAAGAGATACCCTTTTTTTTTTTTGTTTGTTTTTCTCTCTCTCTTCACTAGTGCTTTAAAAGGCTCTTCCATCTGTGTTGGGCTGGAACCCATTCACCTATGGAATGTGGATCTCGGGGCCGCTAGCTTGCCACATGACTAAAGGCAATCTGTTGCTGTGCAGTTCACACCCGTGGGCTCAGAGTATGCACTGTTGATTTTGTATTCAGACAGATAGTTTTGATGGACAGTGAATATGAACCAAGCATTCTTCGATAGTAAATATGAACCAAGTAGAAGAAATGTGCCCATTTTGATGGCAGAATGTTAGCTGCTGATATTTTTTAGGGGAGCAGACTTAGCATTTATCTCTCTTGAATGATAAGTAAGTTCAGATCTGAGAAAATTTCAAGTTGCATGGTTACAGTTTTACATAGTTATGTCTGTCTTCCTTTCAATTGATTGTGATTTGCAAGAATAATTTTTCTTTATACTTCAAATGATCATTGAAAGTTGTCTAAGTACTTCACAAGGGCAAGCTAAAGCTTCTGCTCAAATAATTAGTTGTTGGAGAGCTATGAACAGAAGGAGTTTTCAGGTGGCAAGCACTGGCCCATTTGGCTAAGTGGCAAATTTCTGTGAACTAGCATGCCTTTGGAGAACAGCCACTATGTATGTTATCCCACTGGTAATTTTGTGATTATTTTTGGTCTGTCGCAATTATAAATATTTTTCTAAATTAACCAATAGTTGAGAATTATTTCTTGATTTCCTGCATTTATCAGTTTATTTTACTGTATTTGTGATTTTTTTATTACTTTTCTATGTAATAATGAGGTAATTTTATAATCTCAAGTCTGTATGTGTTCCTTGCAGTATGTATTGCGTCAGGGACAAAAGTGGCACTATTTAATAGACTTCGATCCCAAACAGTTAGCACCAGATATTTGCACGTAGAAGGTGGTAATTTCCATGCCAGCTCACAACAGTGGGGAGCATTTTACATTCACCTCTGTAAGTAAAAATGAAGCAATGTATTTTTTTCACCTCCTTCCCTCTGTCCCCACAAAAAAAAGTCCTGCAATTTTTACACCATATTAATGGCCCATATGCAGATTTGTTTTGTTACTGAGTGTATATTTGATGTAATAGTGTGATGTTAAATGTTCCTCCTATCAAGGAAAACGGTAATTAAAACAAATAATGTGAAAATTCCTGTTTCATGCAGTGGATGATGATGAATCAGAAGGAGAAGAATTCACAGTGAGAGATGGCTACATTCATTATGGGCAGACTGTCAAACTTGTATGCTCAGTTACTGGCATGGCACTCCCAAGACTGGTACAGTTTAATTTCTCCAATGCTGTAATTAATTTGTGGATGGTTACTTAGTGTAATTGCATAGTTGGGTTTGCATTGTTTACATTTTTTGGCTTTGTTTGCTTTTGGTAATACATGTTTTGTATGGAAAATGGCATTCATTTTAATAAAAGTGCATTTTTGTATCTGCAGATTAATTCTGTAAGCAAAGAACAGCATGTGAAATAAGCATAGGGAATTTTTCAGAATTCAAACCTGCCAAAGTAGGTTAATCTACAAGCTGTCCTTAAGAGAATGTCTATTTTAAAAACAGTAATGTAGGTCCTAGTGTAGCAAAATACTTTTAAGTATTGATATCAAATAGATGAGTAAAGTCTTTGCAGCCAGTAGGACTATTCCATTTGTTGAGTTCAGCACAGCTTTAAAAATGTTCTACTGATCTGAATCTAAAAGCTCTTCTGTGTACTTCTAAGGATACATACTATACCAATATTAGCTTGCAAAAGCATTTTGGATATTTATTAATACTGTCCATTTTAAATATAGAACATTGGAAATGCCTTTGGAATAACTTTTTTTTGGAAAGAGGCAATTTCAGCCCTTGTCTTTCTCACAGATACAAAATTGATTATAACCAGTTAAGATTTGTGAGCCAAAAAATTATTTTATTGCTGGGTACACAGTAATGTTTTTATAAATAAATTTAAGTATAATTATAGATTTTTTTTTCTTCTGTTTTGTACACTTAATGCCAGCCTAAGTGGAATTTTATGTTGACTGATAATAAAAAATGCTTCATATGAGATCTTCTGTGAAACTGTGGTTTGTCAACCCGTTATGAATTTCATTCAAGGCTTTGCTAATTCCACTTTTAACTAGAAACAATTTTTAGAATGTGCCAATGTAAAACCAACCTTCCCTGCAGACAGGTTTTTGTTCCTCTTCCCAGAGTTACTTTACTAGGACTTTAATGAGTAATTCTCTTCCAATATCAAACTTAGCTAAAAAAGATCGCCAGCTTAGAGTAAATGGTATAACAGGATAGTTTAAATAGATTTTTTTTTTTTTTCTTTACATCACATCATTTGACAGAAAAATCCAGACCTGGTTATTACTGATCTTGTTCAGTGCACTGAATATCATGTGAAACGATCTCACTTTATTTGTGGGCTTCATGTTAATACTTTCTTATTGCCAAAAGGAGATGCCATCATTTATGATTCCAGAAACCTTATTTGTAGGTAGAAATAGATTGAAGCAAGTTAGGCCAAAGGGTCCTGTTTTGTTTGCTATTGGGAACATTTGTCATGCTGCCTTACAAGATTGATTGGAAGGGATGTGACTAAAAGGTAACTTGCAGAGATTTTATAGGTTAATGCAAAGAACTTTGAAGAAACAAGTTAACCTTGAAACTTATATTGCTCATAATGCTGTTTATTATCATTATAAATCCCAGAGGACACGGTTGGCTTTCTGATTGTCAGCTTAGAAATCTTCAAGCACTTTGGCTGCTGCTTCTGCTGATGTTGCATAAAATGAAGTATTAAACTTTTTTCTACAAGTTGAGTTAAAATTCCAGGCTACAGATTTCCCCTGTCTGTAAGGGAACAACTTTTTAAATTTTTAAAAATAAATTAGCATAACAGCTCTGAATTAAGTCAGCAGATATTTTTTTCACTGAACTGCCAGATGTAAGGAACAATTGTTCTTTGCAGTTGTCTGTAAGTAATATTAACAACCAGCTATTGTTCAGATACGCTATGATGGTTGTGTTTGCAAAACTGTACTTATGGACATCTGAATACCTTTAAGATAAATTCTTATTTTTAACTGTTCTCATTCAGCAACCAGTCTGCCACAGAATGTTGTTGATGCTATCAATGGTGGAAGCTTCTGTAGAAGTCTATTAGTACTTGACCTACTGCTCTTTTTGTACCAGGAAATGGAACAAAAGTAGATTTTGGTGAAGCTTCAAGTTTTTTCCCCATTCTTATAGCAAAAAAGATAAAATATATATGCATGCAGCACATTGAAGCTGTAGTACTGAGTGTCATTTCAATGTTGTGTTCTTGTTTCAGAAGCATTGAGAATTATGAATCTAACGTTGGTATTAAAATAGGAGGCATGGAAATTTAAAAAAAAAAAAAAGACCTTTCACTTGCTTTACTAACAGTACATACGTAATCTCCAGTGTAATGAAGTACAGAAATTGTCCTAAATGTATATGTACAATTTTTATTCACAGATAATTCGAAAAGTAGATAAACAAACAGCATTATTGGATGCAGATGATCCAGTATCGCAGCTCCATAAATGCGCATTTTACCTTAAAGACACTGAGAGAATGTATTTGTGCCTTTCCCAGGAGAGAATAATCCAATTTCAAGTGAGTTGTTTAAAACTATTTCAACAGATGAGAAGCATGGTTGCAAAGTTTTCCCAAATATTCTCAAAATATGTGTGAATGCCAGTTTTGCAGTTGGCTTTGAATGTGAGTCTAATATTTTGTTTTGAAAAGACAGAGGATGGAAAGCAGCAAACTTTATCTGTCCCTGTCCAAATCTGTTTTTCTTTCCTCATAACCTTCTTCCGTGTCTGTCTGGACAGTGAATTCCATTATCTCCAGTGGAAGAAATGGAAACACACTAGGAACTTGTGTGTGCAATCATGATATGATGGCCTGACATGTTGACGTATGCCAGTGGAGTTGCACCATTTATGTGTGTGTCCATTTCTAGATTACAGCAAATAAGAAATGATACAGTTCATGATAGTCTTATTTCATGATGAACTTAGCAGAGTTGCACTGTCTTGCTCTTGGCTAAGAGCATAAATATAGACAGCTATGGCAGTTGACCATAGTAATTTGTAAAGCCACAGAAACTTGATTTGTCTGTAAAGTATGTAGCTGTCTCAGTCTTTGAGTATTTGTTTCTCCAGCAGGTGGAGAAAAATATCCCTAGCAAGTTACTGTAACAGGAATGAACCCCTAGGGAGAGCTGTAAAAAAATACCACAGTGTACAATTGTTCTGACAGCTTATGCAGTATGCTAACAAATAGTGGTTTTAGTCTCATGTATGTTAGCATGCTTTTAGCAGATTTTCAGCATGGTAATTCCCATCAGAGTAACAAGACTGTGGCCAAGTTCAGGCCTACCCAAGTATTGCAATTTTCTTTAAACATCCAGGGCAGCTCAAATAGCAGAGGGTGTTGAGAGATAATGCTGTGCTCCAGAAAGATGGCCACACTTGGGAAAGACTCAAGACTTCCTTGGGAGAACAGCTGTAGCTGCTTGGGTAAAAAGGTAGAGGAAGGAAAGGGGGAAGCTAACTTTTTTAAGATTTCCTTTAATTTAAAGGAAGGGACAAGAAGGATTGGTAAAGGCTCAGTTGACTTATATCCTGAATTGGGACAGTGGAAAGAGAATGTGAGAAGCTTTGTTCATATTTCAGGAAACATATTCATGACTTGTGGCGCAGAAGGGACCAGATCTATTGGTTCTACCCACAGCATATAGCAGAGATATATCTGTCAATATACTTTCTGGTAAAGGAGAACGGACCTTTGTCAAGAAGAAGAGAAAGCTATGAAATGGAAATGGCAATAACTCAGGATCAGCCTTGATATTTGATATTTCTCAAAGTACTTCATGGGAAGGCCTGAATGAAGAAGCAATTCCTGCTTCTCTGACAGCTGCCGTAGTTCAACATCCTGGAATTGCCTGTGGGACTAGCAGGACATCCTACCACCCTTCAGTTTCTGCAGCACTCATGGAGCCCAGTCTGATAAGAGCTCTGAACTTTCCAGATCAGATGAGTAGGGCTTAAATAAGAGGACAACCCACTATTCTGGATTCTTTTAGTGAAGTAGGTACCTGCTGCTTCTACTTGTTGCATAAAATCTGTTAACTTGTACGTTGGGCTGTTATCACTCTTTGGTAAGTGAAATCGCCATGGAAGATAAACTCTTTCTACCAGTGGCAGGAGAGAAATCCCATTTTATCTGTTTTTTCCTTTGAACCACAAGACCAAGACCAGAGAAACAGGCATGTGTAGCATCTTTCACCTGCCCACTCTTAAGCATTTACTGTTGAACACAGTTCCTGTAGTAGGAGTCTAAGCAGACTGTGGTCACTGTAAAAAAAGAAAAACCAAAACCCACAAAAACACCCCGAACTTAACTTTAGAGTGACAAGTCTTTCTTGGGTGAATGGAAATAGCCCAATATAGGGACCTTAGAGGCTTAAAGCAGAGAGGCTGTAAAAAGTCTGCAGGTCAGCATGAACCTACAAAACCCTTGAAATTCAGTTGCTGAAGTACCAACCAGATCTGTCTTTAAAGATGTCTATGTATTCTGGAGAATACAGAAAGAATGTAAATAATGCATTACTGGATCAGAGCATAGTCCATATCTATGTCTAACAGCAGCAGTAGGAGATGGTGCTTACAGGAAGCAGACAGACCTGGTCGCTTTATGCAGTCCAATGCAGTTGTACTCTGCCAGCATCCACACTTCTTGCATTAGGCGTTGTTAAAAGCTGCTTCACTGGCTGTCTTTTAGTATCATTTTGTAGATGTCTAGTCCATTAGTTTTATTCCTTTTGAATGTGCTGATGCTCTCTTTTTCTGCAGTATTCTGTGGCAGAAAGTTCAAGAGATTTCCTGTGCTCTGCGTAATAAACTTCTGCTGTATTTGTTTTGAATGATCTAATAGTTTCTGTGAGTGATTCCTACTTCCAGTTTTCCAGGATTTAGTGAGCAACAGTTCTGCATTCACCTTACCCATCAATGTCTTCCTTTCTTCTCTCCAAACTGGAGAGTCACAGTCTCTTCAGTTTCTTCTCATAAGGTCAGCATCTCCTTGGTGATTTTAGTTGCCCCTTCTGTACCTTCTCTTTTTTCACCATGGCTTTCTTAGACTGGGAGACCAGAGCTGCGCACAGTATTCCAGAATTAGGTGAACAAAGGATTTACACTCTCAAAATAATACCTGATACTTTGTTCTCAATATTTTTTTCTGATGGTGTCCAACATTGTGTTGCCACTTGCGGCTGGCACTGCACATTGAGCCGGTGATTTCAGAACGCTGTCAGTGGTGACTGCAGGATCCTGAGTTGTAACCACCAGTTCGAAGTTCAGTATTTTGGGGGCAATATTTACAGAATTTTTCTTTAGAAACCTCACCTTTATCTAAATTGAAGTTCATTACCACTTTTTTACCCTCTGTGTTCATTTTGATGTCCTTCTGGACATAACATCCTTGCAATTGCAACAGCATTTAACTACCTGAAAAACTTAGGATCGTGCAGAAGTTTGAAGATAGGACTTTGCCAGCACACTGGTGAGGACGTTGAATAGAACTGATTGCAACACCAGTCTCAGGGAGGGGACTGCACTGTTGGCCTTTGTGCATTTTTGACAGGAGAATGACCGAGTTCTGCCTTTTGCTTTTTACTTTCCTTTAATTAGCTTTCTATTAAAAGAAAAAAAACCTACAACTTTTTCTAATCCACTATAATTTCATTTCTTTAATAGCCTTTGATACAGAGCTTGCATGAGTTATTTTGGGGCGGGAGGGTTGTGGTGTTTGGCTGGTTTTTATATCCAAATATATTATATTCCTTGGATTCCTTTTGTCTGTGTCCTTGTGTTTACCAGTTCTTGGGGAATTCTGTCCTTTATCCATTAATGTTATGCAATTGTTTGTTTCCCATCCTGTCTCCATGTGAAGCCAGTCAATACGTGAGGTACTAAGCATGCTGTTAAAACGTTTCAATCTTCTAGTGCCACCTGTTAAGAAAGTTTGGTTATAAAACGAAAGGAAAGAGGCGGGGGAAAAAGTGCCTGGAGGTAAACTGCTGTATTTAGAAGTGACAAGGAGGAATGCTTCTCTAGAAGAGGAATCATAATCTTTCAAGGATTTCTGCTACAGAAGGAGTAATGTGTTACTGAAAAGATTCTTGACATAGCAGGGCTTTCAGAACAAAATCTGTGGCATTTGCCTTCTACTTTGTGGCAGGGGTTTAGCAGATCTGAAGAAGCCAGTCAAGGATCTTCTGCAGGTCATTCATTTTTGATATCCATGGTTTTATTTGTCATGAGTTGAAGTACATCAGTCCATGCCAACAGGAGTTGTAGTCAACCTGTAGGAGAAATGCCATGCATTGAAATAGTATAGAGCAGTTCCTCTTTTGAGGTTGGGCTAGTAATTTAGAAGCTCCATATGCTGCTAATAAAAATATCAGTTGGGGCTTGAGCTTGGAAAGATCTATAGTTACTATCCTTGTTACACACTTCCCTTGCAAGCTGTTTTCAGTGCTTTTTTACACGATCATATCAGAATGCAGAGTCCACATGAGAATGCAGCCTTGATGTTAACTTCCTTTCACCTGAACTGATAAATTCGTTATCTAACAGTTCTGAAGAGTGAAGGTTATGGTTACGTACCTGGATATCCTTAAAGCTTAGTGGAAGAAAACAGAATTTAAGTATTAAAATTAGAATATTTTAGTCCTGCTTTTTTCTGTGCCTGTGTTTAACCTATACAGTATTTCCTTATTGGTTGCTAGATGATGGAATTGTTCAGAGAGGCTTTTGTTGCCATAAAAAATAGTTGTCAGTGTATTTTCTATCTATGTATATATAAGTATACTAAGTTACTAATATTTACAAGGAGATAGTGAAAGTTTTTCACTAATTTGCAAGGTTGTCATTTCAGCTTCTCTCCCATGTCTTTGCACAAACGCTCGTATATAAGCCTGTGTTTTCCATCATTTTGTGGATGGTAAAGAATGCTCTAAAAGGAAAAAAAAAAATCTTGGCCAGATGTAAATAGTAACTAATGAAAAGTATTCCACTTCAGTCTGTAGTGTTTTAGTCACTTTGCATTAATAAAACAGTATCTATTTTAAAGTAGCTACTTCTCCTTGCAGTATTTTGTTGATTAATGGCTATTGAATAATATCAAAACTTTTGAAAGCTGAACTAAAATAGAACCCAATAATAAACTGAAGGTTGGAGAGGTGACAGTATCATAGGTGAGAGTTACAGCGTTCTCACAAGTTTTAGTTTTCTACTAATTTTGCTGAAATGTATGTGACTTTCTCTAGGTCTTTCTATTAGAGGAAAAACATAAGGAAACATGTTTTTGAAATAATAGACATTGTTACTGGCTGAGTTGTTTGTTAGCTCTGTGACGTGGCAAACCAGTCTACAGGTCAGATTTAAAATTTTTCTCTCTTTCTAAGGCCACTCCATGCCCAAAAGAACCAAATAAAGAAATGATTAATGATGGAGCTTCTTGGACAATCATTAGCACAGATAAAGCAGAATACACATTTTATGAGGGGATGGGACCGGTCCATGCTCCAGTGACACCTGTGCCTGTTGTAGAAAGTCTTCAAGTAAGTTTATTTTTTTTGCTAAACTTAAAATTATTAAACTATTATTAAATTATTTAAAAAAAAATTTAATAAACTCTTTTATGTGAAATTATTTTTGTCATACTTCATGATATTTTTGTCAACTTTCATGGTACCTTTGTGGAATACTATAGGAAAACATTCTTACTGGCTTTATAAATAGGAAAATTACTTTATGTTGCAATAATTTTTTTTACCTACATTTCAGAATACATAAGCCTGTCCATCACAGGAATAATATTAATAATGTTCTATACATTAAGAATTTAATTTCTTAAAATACTGTGCTAGTGATATCCTTAGGACTTCTACTTCTGTCTAATTATTTAGAAGTTGATTTTGGCTCTTAAAACAGTCAATTATAGATCAAAGAGAGCCAGACTGGAACCTTATTAGGAAAACCAGCAGTCTGCTGTGGAAAAACTTGAAGCTTTCCTAACACGTTCTCTGAAAGATTCTTTGTTCTTTGTTTTCAAAGCCTTGTTGACTTTTATTCTAAGTAGCCACTATCAAACCTTAGAAGTTCCTTCAGGATATCAAATTAATGGGCAGTGCCTTTTAGATGTGTTACCTCTTTACAGTTCAGTTATGTAGGTATGTTTCTTTCAGTTTTATCTGGCTGATAGAACAGTACAGTTCTTGTATGCATATGAAGAATTTTTTTTCCGTATTTTTCTGAGGGGGGGTTGGTGGTGGTGTTTTTATTAATACATGGGTTTTTGTGGATTTTCTTTTTTCTATTCAATCCCTTTCCAGTTGAATGGTGGTGGGGATGTAGCAATGTTGGAACTTACAGGACAGAACTTCACTCCAAATTTACGTGTCTGGTTTGGGGATGTGGAAGCTGAAACTATGTACAGGTACAGTATTTCCTACTACTTTTGTGGTGATTACATTTTACTGGATGGTTTGAAGAGCATATACTCGTGTGTATACACTCAAGTGTATATACTTTCTGCCCTGCAGAAAGGGATCTGGGAGTGCTGGTTGACAGCACGCTCAATATGAATCAGCAGTGTGCTCTGGCAGCCAAGAGGGCAAACCGCATCCAGCTGGTCAAAAGAGGTGATTATCCCACTGTGTTTAGCATTGGTGCAGCCTCACCATGAGCACTGTGTGCAGTTCTGGGCAGGGATGTGAAGGTCTTTGAACGTGTCCAGAGGAGAGCAACGAAGTGGTGGAAGGGCTGGAAGGCATGTCCTGTGAGGAGCGGCTGAGGACTCTGGGTTTGTCTGGTTTGGAGAAAAGGAGGCTGAGGGGAGACTTCCTTGCTCTCTTACAGCTTCCTGAGAAGGGGAAGTGGAGAGGGAGGTGCTGAGCTCTTCTCCCTGGGATCCAGGGGTAGGACACGTGGGAATTGTTCAGAGCTGTGCCAGGAGAGGTTCAGACTGGACATTAGGAAACATTTCTTTACTGGGCTATCAAACACTGTAACAGTCTTCCTAGAGCAGTGTTCAATGCCCCAAGCCTGTCAGTGTTTAAGAGGCATTTGGACAATGCTCTTAATAATTTGCTTTAACTTTTGGTCAGCCCTGAAGTGGTCAGGCAGTTGAACTAGATGATCATTATAGGTCCCTTCCAACTGAACTATTCTGTTCTGTTCTATTCTATTCCTTAAGCTTAAGTTTTATTATGCTCATTTGACTCTTCTGTTTTTCAGATGCGCGGAGAGCATGCTATGTGTTGTTCCAGACATTTCTGCATTTCGAGAGGGCTGGAGGTGGGTCCGTCAGCCAGTCCAGGTTCCAGTAACTTTGGTCCGTAACGATGGCATAATTTACTCCACCAGCCTTACCTTTACATACACACCGGAACCAGGGCCACGACCACACTGCAGTGCTGCTGGAGCAATCCTCAGAGCCAATTCAAGCCTCATGGCTTCCAGTGAAACAAATACAAACAGCGAGGGAAGTTACACAAACGTCAGCACAAATCCAACCAATGTCACATCATCTACAGCAACTGTGGTTTCCTAACTACTGTTGTTTGTCTGGACTTTAACTGACTTTTAAGTGCTACATTCAAGAGAACTGAACAATTTTTGTGGTTTCATGGGAAAACACCTTTCCATTTTAGGTGATATTATTTGAACCTTGTTACCTGCAAGTGCTGATCTTAAATATAGAAGCCACAATAAAAAAAAAAAAAAAACACATCCGAAACATAAGAACTTTATTGAAAATCTATTTTTCAGCTGTTTTTTTTAATGGGCAAGAAACAAAAAATGTGGCTGGGATACATGTTGAGCAAACTAGAAAACATGAACACGACATAGTTTTTATGGACCAAGGAACTTGTATAAGCTTTAGTATAAAAGGTACATTTTCACCATACCTTTTTTGTATCACAACATATAGTACACTTTTGTTACCAAATAGTTTATATTTTTTTTTCCTCTGAGCTTTTGCTCTGAAGTATATTCAGGTTCCAAGCCTGACCATGCTTGTATAATCTAATTACCATACTCTTCCAGTTTTAAAAAAATATATATATTTTTGGTCTGTGGCTGGAACTGTTCCTTTTTTTAAACTGAAGTCTTGTGACTTTTTATGAACTGAAATTGTTTTTATTTCAGCAAGTAGAACCTTGTAAAGGCCAGCATATTTTTTTTAAGATTATATGAAGTCTGTGCAAAAGCTTTAAAAAATGCCTCTGCCTTGCCTGCAATACATGCAATGTATGTTAACTTTAGTGCTCTGTTTTCAGTCATTGTTAATAGTTATTTCTGTTTTCCTTTTTTAAATATGTATTTATAGTGATAATTCATGAGGTTCTAACATTACATGAGTTTTTTTTAAAGTGGCATCTCAAGCAGTCATATTAATGATTGTTTATGTCACAGGCATACGTTGGTGTTTTTGAAGGGTTGTTACTGGGTTACTCCCCCTCTTCCTTGCTCAGTCATATTGCATCTGAAAATATTTCAGGATCTGTTCAGGTTTTTCTAATCTTGTACATAATTTGTATTAAGTGTAAGTTAAATGTTTTATTTTGAAAGTGGAATGTTCCCAATAACTTCATTTGGCAGCATGTCTTCTGTCTTGTTGGCATGTAACTAAAGTACCATGAGAAGTATATGCTACAAACGGGATTGGTAGGTGATGCCCTTCATCACTTGAGAATCACAACAAGCATGTTTTTCTTCATACTGTTCAGTAAATTAGGCCAGACTTTGGTGTAACACTTGTATTGAGAACGTGCTTTCATTGTGAAGTGATCATACCGTAATAACTAGAAGTAAATTTTATTACTTAGAAATGGGCAAATAGAAAATCGTAAAAGCACTATGAAGATGTCAACTCTTCCCATCCTTATTTCCTGTGGGTTTCTCTTAAGCTTGTGCAACATTCAAATCTTCTCTCCATCATAAATTCAAGGCTCATTTGCACTTTGACTTTGTTGGTCGTTGCATTTGTTTTTCATTTTGACTTTGCCGTGTTTTGTCCCTCCTTGTAGACCTGCTTGCTTCATTTGTATTTGAAAGTATACCCCAGTAGTTTGTTTGTAGTCACAGAACTAGGCATAGGCTCATAGGACAAGTTCTGATAGTGTGATCTTCCTCTTTAAAAGCCAAAATACAAATTTTATGGTGTGTTCAGCCTCTTCTATACCCTGAAACAAGAGTCACAACTGCTGTGTAAATGTGAACCTGTGGCTTCTTACAGTGCATTGCTTACAAGCGTATCTGTTGGCCATTTTCATAGGGTTTTTATTTCTGACCACTTAGTCCAGTTTCAACGCCCGCCACCATTTTAAAGCATTGTCTCTGCACCATATTTATGTACTCTCATGCTCCATTCTACTTGTTTGCTTTAGTACTCTGTTGTATGTGTGAAAACAATGTGGTTAAAGGAAGAAATCAATGATAAAGTATATTTAGCTAACAGTAAAATCAGTGCCACTGTCCTTCTAAAATGTGCTTGTATTCTACCATGGGCCTTCATATTTGCTATTCTGTGTTACGAAACTTGCTCCCATGACATAGACGCAATGCTGGTTCTTAGCACTAGTGAATACTGCCTCACCTCATCTCCGTTTCAGTGACCAAGGGCAGAATTCATTGTGGCCTTATCTCTGTTTTAAACTGTTTACTGGCATTTACTTGCAGATCTGTTTACCTTTGTATGTGCTATAAAATTTTGTTTTAATTGTGTTGTGGCAGGAATCATTTCACAGTGTTTTTGTTAGAAGCACCTAAGTATCTTACAGTACGGCTTCATTCAATAGCCACAAATTTTCATCACTATTTAGACTGAGAATTAAAATAAGCGAGATATATATCGTATTTAGAGGGTATTCAAAAACAAACCATGATATACACAGAGTAGGCAAACCATAACAAGCCTTTTAACCTTCAAAAACTATTTAAAATAGCTTTTCAGAACTTGACGTGATTTTATACTCGTTATTCTAAAATTTTTACATATAAATGCAATACTTTTTATATTCAGTTTCTTGCAGTAATTTTGCCCAGTAGATATAATAGTCCTTGACTTGTAAAGAACCTAATGTCTTAGCCTAATTTCTGCTGTTCTACACACTACAACCAAGTGGGGGGAAAAGAAACTATTAAGTTCTGCTTACGAGACCATTTTAAACCCGATTTTTCCCTTGGGCTTGTGGCTCCATTGTTGCCAGTAGTTATTCTTTAGTACAGAAATGGTCTTCCAGGTCCTTACTGTTGTTAAGATGTCCAGTTGTTCAGATACATTATCTTCCTGAACTTTTTCCTGTGGGGTGATATCGTTACATTTATTGGCCTTGTGAACTGTTAATCAATTTTCATGATATTAACAATATCTCAAGATTTTGATAAAACTACTTTTAGAATGTTTCAATATGAAACTATTATAACTGTTCAAGTCTAGCTGTTAAGTCTGCTGTTAATTCTATATACATAGAAATTGAGTCTGCGTTCAGAATATTGTTATAGTTCCAAGTATAGGAAGAAAAAGCAAATTAAGTGCTCAAATTTAGCTATGCCTTTTCTTGTTTTCTTTTGTTTGGAACTGCATTTCAGAATTCAACACTAGCATAGTCTTTAATAATCTGCTGCTGATGTTTTTCCTCATTATTTGCCCTGAGGGCATCCCACAACTGTGTTAATAATCGTATTCTGTACTACTTTTTATTGCACAGAGTTACAAGATCAGAATGGTTACCTGAAAAGACATGAACTCAAGACATAAATCAGTGAATTCCCCGTATACAAAATATTAATGCCAAGTGAGACAAATTATCTGTTGGAAGTAAGCTACCCCCTTGTAGATTAAATGACTCCATAGAGGTGTCCATCTTGAAACTAAGATGCTCTTCAATTATTAACCGTATTCTTTACTTTCGTTCAAAAGCAGCTGTGTTTATGAGTACTGAACAAATGTGTATACTTTCCTGTGCCAGACTTTTGACTTTGTTTTCAAGCACTGTACTGTGGGATTGAGTGGCAGCTTTGTTAGAAAAAGAAGTATATTAGGGTTTCTACTTAACCCTTTTAGGACTGAACAATTTCGTCCCTTTAGAAGCTGTAAAATAAATGAGCAGTTCTAACTTTGTAAACATTCTGTCTGTGTTCAGCACTGCATTTGCCCTGTCTGGAGGTGCTATGCTAATGTCATTTTTTAAAATCCTGTAGCATGTGTATTCATTCAGTCTTAAAAGGGTTATTTTTACAAACTGTGCACCTGTAAAGTTTCTTAGCAATAAGGTAGAACAATGAGCAAGTTTTTACCATAATTTTGTAGAATTGATTGCTCAGTTCCATATTTCATCAAGAAAAACCCTGCAATATGGGCAGTTTTGAGGATTAAATAAAAGTGAAATGTAAACAACATAAAAGTGTTTTTGTCAAGTGTACTCTGTGTGTCTATGTGCATATACTACCGGCTTTCATTTTTTTTCTACAAGGCTAAAGATAAAATGCCATGTTACTGTTGATGTGACAAACATAATTGAACATCTGTTTGATGATATAAAAGTAGTTATGATTTGATCGGGTGTTGAAACTTGCCATGTTCTTGTGGATTTTTTCAATGTTAACCAAGGAATATGATTTTTGTGTGTGTGTGAATGAACAGTGAGGTCATCTTTGGAACCAGAACACCACAAAAGAAGACCAACCCCAGGAGTGGAAAAGTCATCAGTAGTTTTGAGGCTATGCACACTGGACTCCACTTAAATGGGATATGGAATGTCCACCCAAATATCTAAATCGGTTTCATTATTGCTTGTATTATTGCTGGAGTTAGATAAGAAACTGTTTTTTCCAACAATGTGTAAAAAAAAAAGTTCACTTTTTTATATTATTATTTATTAAATAAGAAAAAATGAATGGTGTTTAATTGTTTAACTTTAGCAACATTATTATTGCAACTAGTATACCTGACTTATTTTCATCCTTTTATTAGCTGCGGACTCTCTGATACTTCTTTCAGTTGGTTAATAATTAGAACTAGAAATTTGGCAAGCTAGCTTATTTCTTGCTGTGCCAGAATGCTCTAGTAAGACTGTAAGGAACAACTAGAAATCATGCACTCTTTTAGTTTGCAAGCATAAGTGACACAGTCACTTGAAAAAAAGTTTCTGAGATGGGAAGTGGACACAGCAGAGGGAGAGTGGCAGAAACCTACCAGTACTAGTTTTGTACTAAACTAATACAAGAACTACTCGTTCATCCATAAGACTGCAAAGGGGCCCGAAGTGATTGTTAAGAAGGTGTGGCAAGAACAAGAGAGAGAGAGATTTCATTGGAAAACATGAATCATTTGACTGTAAGGAAGCATTACAGATTTTTATGGAAACATCTGCAAAGCTGAATGCTATTGTTATCAAGACTCATAAAACAGCCAGAAACTCAATGCTGGCAGAGCCTCTGGTGTTTGAAACTGGGACAGTATGGGCAGATTACATTTCAAAGTGATTTTAAAGACTCTTGCAGTCTGTTTCTGGAATGATAAATTGATTCTTCTGGAACAGAGTAGAAATTAGATCTGAGGTTTTGGCAAAGAGAATGGTCACTTGGTAAACTTTAGTGTTGATATAGTTGGAAGAAACTGTGTGGGATGGTGCTGGTCTTAGATGAAGAACTACAAATATTAAAAAAATCTCTTCATCTAAACCTTGTCAATTAGCTATATAGCTAGTCTCAGTAATATATCCTGTTAAAATCCAGAGTAGAGGATTAAAAGGAGAATAGTGTGAAATTATTTAGCTGGAGTACAGTATTCATTTGGAGGATTACATGCAATATATGCCATTTCAGAACATTCAGAAATGCAGAACTGGGACAGGTAGTTTACCTTTCACAGTGCCCTATTTAGACTGGAGTTGCATCTGAGAAGGATAGACAGAACCTGTATGTGCTCTATTAGTGTGTCCATAAAGGATACTTATTTCTGATACCCAGTAGCACATGCTTAGTGTGAGACCAAATGGATGAAGAGTTACAGCACATATTATTTATTTAAAAATACTTTTGTATTGAATATCAACATTAATTATGTATACTACAGAGAAGTAAGTTGCGGAAGTCTTGCTTCTCTATAGAAGCAAACTTGCAAGCTAACTGCTGTCTGAAAAAAAAGATCTGATAAAGCCTTCTGAATTTTACACTTCAGACTCTGCATGTCCTTGAAGTATGGAAAAGGATGGTTAGAACTTTGCTGTTGTCTTTTCCGTGCACTCTTGCCTTTGTATTCTAGTCTCAGTTCCCTTACTTTTCCAGATCCTTAATTAGTTCACAGTTTTTCTCAGAATGTGTAAATTTTGCTGTATAATTTAGGAGAGAGGAGTTGGTGTTAAGTAAGGTGAACTTTAACTTTTGAGACTCTGTGCTGTCATCTCTCTGAGCTGTTTCTACTGTTGTGCTGTGGGATGGGGGAGAAAGAAATGTTAGTTGGTTGTTTTTTAAGCTGCTGGTAGGTACATTGAGTGGAAGTTCCTACAGACCTGGCCTTAATGATCTGCAGGTCTTTATCTGAAGATGACACACGTAATTTGGAACCACATAAAGGTGCCTGTGAATCTTTATCTGAATATAGAAATTCTTTGCTTGTTATTCATCTTTTAATTAAATTTGCTGTCGTGTTGCCCCTCATCTATGTTCATTAAAACCTTAAATCTTCTTTGTTTTTAACTAAAATACCTTTGTTCTATTTGGTGCTTTGTTCACTGGGAAATTTGTCCACTTCCACCTGTGCAAATCCCCACAGATGTGTTTCACAGGTGAGATGGGACCTTGTGCCATTCCAGCTACTTCTGTGCCCTACCTCCGTCTCTTACTTTCTACTTTAGCTTCTCCAGAGTGACTTGACTTTGAGGCCTTTGACATACAAATAAATAATAGCAACTGCATTCGTTTGTTCATTGCTATACCAATACATTAAGACACTTACAATAAATTGCTATCCACTGGCCGTCCTTTACAGAAGGAAGGATTTCATTACAGAAACTGCAGCCTTACAGACCATATCATCAGAATCTTTCTAAGAACTTCATAGTTCTGCTTGAAGAATAACTTCAACAATTGTATAAAAGAGAGAAGCACAGATCTATACATACTATGCTTTCTGTCTTGAAAATGTCTGGTTTAATAACTGACTGGTCACGAACATATAATTAGTTCTTAAAATCTCCAAGTGAGTTTAATTCTGGTTTGAGCCCAGTGAATTAATTTTTTTAGACAGTTTGTTCTTGTTTGTTCTAGCCTACTGACTTTTTTTAGACAGTTTTTTCTAGTTTTTTTTTTTTTTTTTATTTTGATATTCTGATAGAATTGTACATGATCTGTTTAAAGCTAATCCAGCCAAGGTATCTGTGCTGTGAAATGGGATGTGATCCTGAGATTCACGTTGGTGTGTTCGTTACACATGGCAAACATGACACCGGTGACTTCAAACGTGGTTTTTTGGTCTCTATCCAAGACAACTTTGCATGATACTTCTGTGTGTGCATGTAGTTAGAGAGTTTAGTTCAGTGTGAACTCATTACCTGCATCAACATGTCTCATGCAGCGCCATGTAGAGATATATACACACACACAAGACACAAATGATTGGCTTATATCTTGTTAGCTTCCATTGTTCGCTTTTGTCCCCAGTAATCTATTACTATAATGTCTGAAATTGTATTTTTTCCAATTCTCATACTTTTTTCTGTTTGTTCTCAGGTGTGCTTCACATTCCATTTCAGTTCTCTCACTGCCAACAATTTTACTTTGTGGAAATTGGGAAAGGGCAGATAGAGGATTCATGGTGTTAGAATTTACTGCCTTAGGAAACGTAATTGGAAATTCCAAAAAAATGTGAGAGAGATTTGGATTTTAACATGAAAGAAATCATTAGGGTAGGAAATGGTATATCTTTTTTTTTTTTTAGGTACTCATATCTTGGTCTTAACAAAAGATGTTTCTATGCTTTGCCTTTGAAAGCCAGATTTTTAAATTTCTCACACTGTTTAACATAATTCTGTGGAATTCTTTGTTTGCAAGACTGAAAAAAACAAGCACCTCGACAAATAGACAAGGCAACTGCAGATTTGCCTCTTGATGTCAATGCAGTTTCTAATATAGCATCTACTTTCTTCTCTTGAGGGAAGAAAGTAAGCGGTCCCATTCTTCCTTTATCCTGCTCAGATTTTATAGGTGTTGCATCCTGATTTGTATAACAGTCATTTCAAGCGTTGTGATTAAGTATAGTTGCTAAGGTGGCACAGTCTGGCAGTCTGCAGTAATACAAAGCAGAATGCCATACAAAACCATTAATAATAAAGTGTTAAATCTTGTATTGACAAAGTAGGCAACTCACAATTCTTGATGAAGTAGGAGTTTGGTTTATGTTTTTCCAAATGAAAATGTCCTGTGGCAGCACTGTGCAGATTATTGATTGGTTATCACAGATTTCAGAACAGAGTTCCAAGCAAATTAAATTATATCTGAAGGACCTGGTGTGGATTAATCTTTGTGTGGGCATGTGTATCTGTTTTGACAGTACTTTTGCTGCTCCATACTGCTTTTAACAGCATGCAGGGGTTTAAGGAGCCATCTGGGTTTTGGATTCCCCGTGATGTGATGACCTCAGTTGTGGGACAAATGCTTATGTCATTTTCCCAGTTTCACACATTCAGGAAGTTTTGGACTTCTAAATCAATTTTTGGTAAACAGTTGTACCTTGGAGACTTAATAGACAGATAAATCAAACAATGGCCTGAGAAAATGGTTTATTCTTCATTTAATTTACAGGTAATGTTGATAAGGAAAATTCTTTTCCTGATTTTGGGAGGATAAATGCAATTGGTGAGTGTTTAAGCTTTCAAATACATCTGCACTTTCTACCAAGTGGTTCATTTTTCAAGTTAATTACAATTTTATGCTACTCATTCAAAGAAAAAATGTAATGTGATTTTTATTGTTTTGTATTTCTACCTTCAGATACCTTGGCTCTTGAGCTGTCATAAGCCAAGTGTGTTTCATCCTAAAATTTAGAATCTGGGTGTCTTTATATCCTGGATTTCTTCAAAATTCAGAGCCTGAAATGATAAATTTTGATAAAATTCTACTTTTGCACAACTGTTTACTGTCAGCTTACAGGTAAAGTTACAGAAAATAGGTATCAGCTACAATATAAATGTGTTAAATTAGAAAACAAAAAAAATCCTTCTCCTCTCACTGGACGTTAGGATGGTGAAACAATACACTAGGCTTACTACCTGCATGGGATTATCTTCACAGCAAGGGGAAAATTTAAATATGTCATGCACTCATAGCTTTTAAAAATGATATGTGAATCTCTTTTTTCAGCTTGTTCCTCCAGCTACCCTGAGGAATAGAGTTACAAAATATGGGTAGAGTTTTGCCATTCATCTGCTGGGGTCTGAGAAAAGTTTATCAACCAGATTCACATTATATTACAGTCTAATTTCTCTTTCTTTCACCTGTACTTTCATCGTGTTTTAACAAGTAAATTCTTTGCAGCTGGACATACTAGAGTGAATACTAACAATATTGATGTTTATCTTGTTTTTCAATTAGTTCAGTATTTATATGCCTATGAAAATCTTCCTTTCTTTTAAAAATGATATTTAAATGCTAGTCAGCTTGTGAAGTGTTCTCTGCAAAAGCACTATGGCATGTTCAATGCAAATTGAACTATTTTCATTATTCTGATGCAGGAAATTCACAGTCCTAATACAGTAACACCCTAATGAAAAGGACATTTGTCCCGGTCCCAGGTGGGGGTGGAAAAAATTAGTTTAGACCTTAAGTTAAACGTAAGCACTGCCAAATAATTACATAAGATGGAAGGAGAGAGGTAACGGCAAAGGTCAACGCTAGTTTTTAAGCCAGACTTCTGGAAATTTCAGGGCTGCTGGAAGTTATGAATAGTGTAATGGATGCAGTCATTAAAGTCTGAGTGTTGCTTGTCATATAGGCCAAGAGGATATGCTGTTTGTTAGGGTTTTTTCCACTGGCCAGCAGTGATGTTGGCTCAGAAGGAGGAACGATCACACATGAAACCCCTCTGTCGAGTAGCAGTTAAGGTGTCACCTTGACGGCCAGAACTTTCAAATCATTTTATTTTAAAGCCTGACAATGTAAAATGGGAAAAATCAAATAACAGGTGAATGGTAATAACAATTCAATAAGCTGCTGGACTCTAGCAGAACTGAGTTACAGTTACAATCTCTTGTTCTCTAGTAATTCATTAATTGTCATTGGTAAACAGTCAAGAGGTCAGGTATAAAATATCAAATCATATACAAGATACCTACTAGGAAAACTCAGACGTGTGCCATCCAAGTTGAAATCATCTTGAATTGGGGGGGGAAGTCTGGTTAAGATACTTGCTTTGGATGCAAAGTTGGAAAATGAGTAGCTCTCTTGCAACCCACTTAAGTACAGTAATCATTTCTCTAGGGATTTATAATTTGTTTTCCCCGTTTTTCCATTAAGAATAGTTTATAGGCATTGATAGAACACCAGACCAGAAAGGCTGTAAAAGTGTGTCCTCCATGTAACTGTTTAGTGGGTCCTTTTCTCCTGGAATGGAGCAAACAGAGGTTTAAATCCTTTTTCTGAAACAAGAACAGGAAAAACTAAAATCTGGTTCTCTCTCATCTTAAATCAGAAACTCTGTCTTGGACTAGAGAAGCTTTCTCCCTGCCAAAAGGGATTCACACTGACTCACTCATCTCCATCAAAAAGTTTATTATTAGATAGTTTAATAGGAAAGCTTCTGATGAGCTCTCACTTCACCTAACTTCCCAGTTGAAGTTCTTCAAGGAGTGAATTATATCCCTGAGATGGAGAAATATGAATTATTTGATGCGCACAAATGAAAAGCAAAGTCATTTTAACTGAGGATGCTAAAGAACTGTCACATTCTGTACTTTTAGGTCCTGGATAAGGATCTGGGCACAGCAAACCATAGGCAAAAATGCAAGGGATAAGAATGGATTTGTGTATAAGGGAAACTGGGGGGCTACTGGACTTCAAACTGTAGCTGCTGCCCAGAAAACCTCTGCTGGCTGTTGTCTGATGAGGAAAATGCCAATAATGTGCTGGGTTTCTACTTGCTAAGCCATCTAAGTAAGTCAGCCTGGTAATCAGCTGAACTTTTGAATGGAGAGATGCAGGAATCTCAGCTTAGAGGCAGAGCTACAATTTCAGTTCATTAGGAATGTAAAAGAAGAATTGTTTTCTTGTAAATGATACAAACCCTCCAGCACCTTACTACATCACTAAAACTGTTCTATCTTCTATAAATAACCTGAAAAAAAAATAAATAAAAGAAGCCTGCACTTCAACTGGCCTGATGGAGACTCAGCTTCAGTAAGACCCCAAGCCCCAGCCCCACACCACCCTCCATAAATGGGTGTTTGAGGTCAGAATTAAAAGTCCCACTGAGCACACCTGAGTAGGATTCTGGGCTGATATATTTAAGACCAGTGGGAACAAACAGTTGAAAATAAATATACAATCTCTTCTCAGATACCTGGAGAAAAGGGAAGTTGTGCTTTATTCTGACATCCTTACCCAGAAAAACTCTCATTGATGACAACAGAATCTGCAAATGTAAGCCCAAAATTGTTTGCAGCAGCTACTGTTTCGCAACAAACAGGATTAGATGGGACTGACCCCGGACTGGGTTTGAAGCAGAACTAGCTATTGAAGTATACAAGGTTTCCAAGGCATCAGCAGCACCTCAGGTATTCTGCACCTTTATTTAGACCATTTCTTGCAAGATTTACTCCTTTCTGAAGATTCTGTTGCAGGTATAAACTACCTCATCCACTCATCCAGGCCAAAAGACATTTGAATGTCTACATTTTAAACTAATTTCCTCTTATTTCAGTACAGACACAATGTACATACTCATGCAGTGGCCTGAAGCTGTGGCTCCTCCTTCACCAGGTGCCAAAAATTTTAATCTACTCTTGCTTTGCTGCCCAAACCTCCACCTCCTTTAACAATACATCTAGATGTGCTGTCAGTCCTTAAAATGTATTGCAGAGTGAAATCTAGAAAATACATCCATGTCTTCCCTTATTTTCAGTGCTGTTGGTAGGCTGCTCCGTAAGAGGTGGATTAGTCGGCACATCTCGCTTCACGCCATGGAAAGAGCTCAGGGGCCCAAATGCAAGAAACCAAAATGTGCAAGATGGTGTCACCGTTTAAGGCTGG